>NC_133122.1:193904428-194206927 GCF_033568475.1 Henckelia pumila | reverse complement strand
TCACATCAATGCGTGTGGGCAAGTTGTGAAGTAAAAACAGTTCATCCACAATAGGGAGGGAACATGAGTTTTTTTTATCTTCATATCTAAAAATTTCTCTGTTGTTCCTTCAATTCACTTGCACAATGAACTTCGACATAATGTTGAATATTCTTCCCGTTACTTTTTATTTGTTTCAATTATCGGTCAATTGATGCTTGTATTAACCTTCACAGGTCGCTTGTGCACTTCTTATGTTTGGCGAGAATCTTGACAATCATGTCGATGTAAAGGACATACTCATTGAAATGGGAACTTATTTTCAAGTTCAGGTGAGTGAATTTATTGCAGACAACTCTGAAATCTCAAACTTGTCACCACCAGTCCTTCAACTTCCTCAACTATTAAGGAATTGAGCTTTCCTTCCATATTCACAGGATGACTATCTTGATTGCTTTGGCGATCCAGAGGTGATTGGAAAGGTAAAAAGTTCGGATATATTTTGGATACAACAGCATATTTCGGGTCGAATAATTGGGAAGTCTTAGTTACAACAAATATTGAAGCTTTCATTTTTTCCTGCTCATCAGATTGGAACGGACATTGAAGATTTTAAATGCTCGTGGCTGGTAGTCAAGGCCCTCGAACTCTGTAATGAGGAACAGAAGAAGTCCCTCTGTGTATGTTAAAAATTCTCAACCAATTGCCCTAGCCCGTTATTTCCATCTTATCTTGCTGGCGTCGGTACTGTTGCGGATAAACAAGCTTTTTTTGTTCAGGAAAATTACGGAAAAGAAGATTCTACATGTGTAGAGAAAGTTAAGGAGTTGTATGACACTCTAAACCTAAAGGTTTCCCCTTGCTTCTCCATGATTGATTTTTCTCAGTGGTTTAAACATTAAATAAACATATCACTGGTACCAACAGAGTGGATATGTCCTAGCTTCTCTAATATTTTATCACAATCTGTGATTTGTGTTTGTAGGATGTGTATCTTGACTACGAGAGTAAGAGTTACAAAAAGATAACCGAATCCATTGATGCGCATCATAGCAAGGAAGTACAGGCAGTGTTGAAATCATTCTTGGCGAAGATCTATAAGAGGCAAAAGTGAAAATGAGTGTAAAGCATAAGGTAGTCTTATTTATGTAGTGTTTGCTTCTAGGAAGCACTTCTCAAATTTTTCTTAACAAAAATTTGAAATTTTTTGAAATTTGTTAAGAAAAAACTGAGAAGTGCTTCCTAAAAGCTCTACCAAACACTACCTTAGAATGCATTTTCACTAGGAATCATTGTGTACATGTGTAGTTAGATACAACAAGAGTTTTTCAAAAAAAAAAACAGTAAAAATTAGCAGCAAGAACATGTGTAGCCAAAACCGGCCCCTACCTGAGGCGGTAGGTAGAACATGAGCTGCTACATTGGCGGATCATGGGCAGTATTTGAACAACAATTCTCTGTGATAATCTGCACGCTGCTTTGATTTGTTCAATTAGAGGAGCTTCGGGTACTTGAACAACTTGTTTTGTGAGAGCTCGAGTGACCAAACGAACATCGGTTTCCAAGCTTTGGTTGCATCTCTTTTAGTGGCTTTGCAACCTTCCAACACAACATAAACTTCAGCATGCTTAAGTTTTCACAAATTATTTCCCAATTATTCAAATAAAGAAATATATTTTTTCGTAAATACGTGTTTTCTTTTCTTTATATAGTTTTTTTTGCCATTTGTACCTAATTTAAACTTCTCACTTTTCTTGTTTTCCTTTTAGGTGAATGAGAGCAAATTAGGCACAAATGGAAATTTAAATCAGTGGGCGAGTCTTCCTAATAAAATGATAGGAAAGAAAAAGAAACTCATGCCAAGTTTGGTCGAATTGAAGGGATTTTAGTTAGCAATGAGTGGCACATGTTAGTGAGTCACTTGGTCTCCAATTAGTACAAATCACATGGATTAGCAGAATCAATCACAATTATTGGCCAAATTTTGCGAATAATCCAATGGCTAATGACTCATCATCTCTATTTTATCAAACCTAATTGATGCCAAGAAACTCATGGATTCTTTTAAAATATGGGTTATTTAATTAGGCACAAAACCATTGAATCATTTAAATAAACAAATTTGATAGTGTTGTCTAACTCAAGCTATAATATATTATTATCTTAGAAAGTTTAAACACTTTATAGAAACTGTTTTGGTCCGTTACGCTAATATCGAATTTCATATATAACCTTGAAATATGTCCAATTTTGTTCCCAAAATTATATACAAATAAAGATTTTTATTTTATATACTTATTAGTATTTTTAGCACATCTCACAAATCTTTCTCCACATTTCTCTTGACTGATTCTAAAGATTTAGCAAATAGTTTTTTTAGTATATTTAACCATTATTGAAACATAGAAAAAATTATATTTAAAACAACAAATAATTTTTAATATTTTATACATGCCGCTAGTTTTGAATATAAACCCACCACTCATCCAAAACAAAAAATTTGAATCTTGATTTTGTTATTTTTATTTTTATAAAATTGAGAATGAATTTCAGTTGAGTCCATGTATCGATGCATGTGTCTAATAATGTCTTATATATTATTCGATTTTGATAATTCGAAATGATTGCCAATTGCCAATCTGAAACCAGCCTTAGCCTATAAATAAGGCTTTGGTAACGTTATATAATTCGGAAGCAAAGTTGGAGGAAATGGAGAACAAGGGTGTGAAACTATTTGGTGCACGTCGTCTTCACATTCAAGAAACAAGCAAAATGTGCGACGAAGTAAGCAATAGCAACGAGTCGTCGCCGAAGCGAGGCGGCTCCGATGGGACGAGAGTGCCGCGACCTCCGCTGCTGCTCTGCGTTTGCTCGCCCACGAAGCACCCGGGATCCTTTCGTTGCCGCCATCACAGGAATATTATCGGCCTTCCGAATGTTCCGAGTAAGATGATCGATCGATGATCATGCCGTAGCTTGATAATATTTAGTTTTCTTTTTTTTTTTGGCCATTGCGTTATCAATGCAACGAAAACGTTTTTGGCCATTGCATTATCAATGTAACTAATTAGTACGCGAATAAAAGACATGTTGTATCCTAATTCTAGAGTTAAATGCACACCATTCCAATGTATCGACAAGGCCAGAAGTTCCGCACATTCTTACATCAAATCATACGAGGATACAAACATCCATTATTTATCTAATGAATGTTGCATCATATCATACGAGGATACAAACAATTGAGTGCACAATACTTCCCCCATTAAAAAATTACATTAACTCCCTCGCTAATAGCATTAACAATAGCTCGTACCACGTGGATGACGTGTAATTCATCAGTCACCGAAGACTCAAAACTCAAATTATGTGACGAGGATTCGAGTAAGATACTAATTTGTGGTAACAAAAATAGATAATAGATGGAACAAAATCAAAGAGATATTCTATGCTATACCGAGAGATACACTTCTTTAGTGTTTTTTTCAGATGTTTGCGCAACATAACTCTAAAAAACCCTTTTAATATTTTTTCCAGATGTTTGTGCGAACATAACACCAAAAAAACACTAGATGTTTGCGTAAACATCTTGCTTAGAACAAAAATTAAGTGTATTTCTCTTCATGTACATTGACCAATCAAATAACCCCCGCAAGGAGAAGATATATTGGCCTAGCTTCTTCAGTTTCTACTGAGACAGCTGATTAAAAATGGAAGTGTGGCCACCTCTTCCCCGCTGCTCAATCCCCATTACGCACAACTCCTCTGTTTCAATTTCCATTCGTTACTCACTTTCAGTGCGAATCTTGAATGCCTCTGTGTTCGCCGGACCTTCTACTGTTACTGCCACGGTGGTGAAGCGCAGCAAAGAAAGAATTTCAAGAGACAAGTCGGATGAAGCTTCTGCTAGTAAAAGAAAGACGGGTATGGAGTTTCTGTTTCACCACTGAGGCCAAGAATCTTTTTTTTTCCTCCTTAGGATAGAATTTATGTTTTCTTCTTGTTTCCTTTTGTGATTATGGAAATTGGAGATTTTTTTGTTCTTCCCTGGGGTTAAACTTAATAACTTATGTCACGCCATGCTGTAGGTCCTTCTAATCCTGTCTCCAATGCGAAGAAGCTAAATTTGGAAGTGTCGCCTCACAGAGCTGGTATGCTATTTAGTATTTAATTATTCACGAAAGCTCTCGTGTGACTATCTCCTCATCTCCTGTCTGGGTCCTTCATGAAAAAGTATTATTGTAAACAGGGTTGACCCGACTGTGAGACGGTCTCACGACGTACCTACTCTTAAATTGTTTATTATGGTGTGTATGCATTGCGTTTCTGAGTAGGAATTTTTTTTACATATTCTTTGTTTTCATTGCTCATTTATGTGTAGGAATAGTAGTGTATTTTGTTCAAAAAACTGAATCACTTTTTGGTTACACTGTGACCTGCGCATGTGTGTGTGTGATTACATAGAGCGCCCAGGCTTGAGGGATCCATTACATTGTTGGGGGGTGAGCTATAATGCATTTTTTATGTAGGAGTTCAAAATTGCAATAGCGCAGCTAACGACTAAACAGAATTGCAATCATGGATGGAGAATTGGAGATAGATCATAAATATATTTTGAAATATCAGATGTTATAGAAATTCGATGTAAAAATTAAGATTATGCCTTTTAAATTAAAATTGAAAATATTTCATGGTTTACTTTGTTTCCTTGCTTTTGTAGTGTCTGCTGTGAGGTTGATGCGCATTGAGCTTGGTGGTGCATTTGCTGACCTGTTGAACGAGAAAGGCAAGGGCTCAGGGGACAATGAGATGGGATATGTTGAAAGAACTCTTGGTTTTCGTACTCGTGATTTGGAAGATAGAGATCTTCGACTGGTTTGACTTGTACTTAACCTTTTGCATTAATTGTTCATGTTCAACTTGGTACGGTTGTCCATTTAAATCTTGGCTTTTCACGTGTTGGATGGGTTCAGTGTTTTCACATTGTGTCTCTATCTGATGTTCACTTTCAGGTAACAGAAATTGTTGGGGGTACCATTCGTTGGAGAAGATATCTGGACTATTTGATTCTTTCAATGTGTCACGACGACAACACCTTCAGAAGCATGGAACCTCTTCTATTGCAGGTATGCGCTGCTGTTGTTTTGGATTATGTGATGGCTTATTTTCAAATTATTTAGTTTGTTTTTTAGAGAGTTTCAAACTTCTGTATTTTGTTTTTTTAGATTCTTCGAATTGGATTTTACGAGATTGTGAAGCTTGAAATGCCTCATTACGCTGTCGTGGATGAGGTTAGTGGTGGTTCAAATATTCATTTCTTCCATTTTAATCATTTATAAGTTTGAGGGACACATTGACTTGGTCAGTCATTCTGCTACCATCAGTGTAATCTTTGCGAATGTTGCTATTTTTAGATATCCATATCTTTCGGACTTACATTACCCTTTCTCTGATTATTGTTCATCTCAATGAAGAAAATTTGTGATTGTATGTTTTCCCTTTTTTCCACATGCGGATGGGTTTTGGTAGCATACGTACATTGCCCTTTTTTTCCCTTTGAACTCCTTTCTTTTTCTTTTCTTGTATAGTTATCATTTGTTTTGATATGATAGAATGTTAAGGTTGCAAAATTTGCTCTTAGACCTGGTGCTGGTAATATGGTGAATGCGGTCCTGAGGAAGCTGGTTTTGCTCAAGGTTGGCCATTTACTATTTCCCGGTCAACATTTAGTTCCATTCACTGCTTATAGACTTGTTTTGGGTGTGTGCAGGAAAGTAACTCGCTGCCTTTACCAAGAGTTGATGGTGATGACAGGCAGCAAGCACGGGCTCTAGCCACCATCCATTCTCATCCTGTTGTATGTTTGCGATTTTCATCTTTTAATTTCGTAGTGGATTAGACAGAGCGATTCACATATTAATGCCATTTTTTTGGTCTAATAGTGCTCATCTCAGAGTTTAAAGACTACGAATTTCACTTTCTGTGTATATTGATGTTTTCAGTTCTTTCAATCTTTGTTGTTAACCGGTGTTTTACTTTTTCTGGTTTTGTTTATAAATATAAATATTTGTTGGAATCTCTACCCTGCCATTGCTGAAGAAATCTATTTTCAACCGGTGTTTTACTTTTTCTGGTCTTGTTTATGCTGTAAATTATGTCATTCCAAATCTTGCAACCTGGCTATGTACATTTGAACTTTTGTTATTCCATTCGAAGTGTAGATCTCAAAAGAAATTTTGCTTTCTGTGATGTTACCCTTGCTTTTAGTATCCTCCCATGCCTTGTGCCAAATTTTCATTGACATCTTCTCCAGTGGATGGTGAGACGATGGATGAATCATTTTGGGCTTGAAGAAGCTATAAAGTTAATGATTTGGAATAACTGTGATCCTTGTTTCAGCATCAGGTTTTTTTTTTAACCTATTCGAAACCTTATGTGTTTTCTTAAAAGCAGGAGATTGAAAGTTGCTCCCTCTCCTTGTAATAAAATATTTAGAGCAAACACAGGCAAAGGATTCACAAGGGCTGATCTAGTAACAAAACTTGAAGAGTTGAAGGTTGTTGCTCAACCTTGTAATCAACGTTGAGTTTTCTGATTCTAACTCATTCACTCATTCACCCACTAGTCGAAAAGTTTTTACTGAATATTGTCAGCCATGGTTAACATTTAAATGCCAAAATGCAAACAAGGTAGACACACTACCATGTGAATTCTTTGCACTCGGGGTTTATGTTAACCAAACCCCTCTTTCATTGTTGCTGCCCTTATCACCTTTTAATTCCGTGAGGTGCAAGTAATTGGAGAGAAGTTAATATGCATTAGCACAGCAACTGATACCTTTTCTCCCCACTTTTTCGATGAACTTTAGGTTCCATATGAAATTTCTCATCACTTGGATGATTTTGTCCGAATAAGAGCTGGATTGCAGGTGAGATCTTGCATGATGCCTGAAATTTTCCTTTTTATTTTTTTTTATTTTTATTTTTTGTATTGATGATGCAATTCTGGCTATCTTTTTCACAATTTATACCATACTTCTGATATCCTAAGAAACTATCTGTGAGATGGTCTATCACCCTAATGGTTCTGGATTTTTTCTTTTTGCCAATTTGGTCGCAACTGATCATTTTTCTGTTTTAGAAGATTGACAACTACTAAAGAAAGAGAAACCAATAGATGTATCATTAGGACAAACGTGTACAAATTGATGCATGCTGCTCTATTCATCACTTTCTTGACCAGTTTCTTGCTATTGTGTTGCCCTAACCAGAGCTGATTATTTCACATTTACTTCCTGTAGGCTGTCTTACAAGCCGGATTGCTGAACAAAGGTTTCTGTTCAGTCCAAGATGAGAGTGCAGGTAATCTCCATACTTAATTTTAGATTTAGCTAATAGTAATACTGTACGTAAATGCCTCTTTCTGTTAAGAGTTATTCTATATGTTTTTACTTCCACTTTTTTGTTTTGCTGGGAAAGATTTTATTTTGTACGAGTTCTCAATACAATCCTTTGTTTTTCTAGTAGTTGGCACTATGCCATATAATTCTTGTAAATTCTGTCATTAAACCTGGAAAATCCCATTATTCCTCTGTCACCAATGAGAACTCTTGGTGCAGGCTTAGTGGTTGCTGTCGTTGATCCACAGCCTGGGGAGAATATTATTGACTGTTGTGCTGCTCCTGGAGGAAAGACACTGTTCATGGCTTCACATCTGAAAGGACAAGGTAGATCATCCTTGCAGAATGCGACGTGACAGTTTGTCAATTAAATGATAGAAAATGATCATGATTTGTCAAGTTTCTGGTAGGTAAAAGAAACATATTCTTGATAAAAATAATGAAAGTCTTGTGTTTATTTATTTATCCCTTGAGAAAATCCTGAAGCCTTGCCTTCTTAGTTTGATACTTTACTCTTTACCATATGGTAAATGATACTTTCCTGCTGTACTTTTTTCGTTTTCAAAACTTATAGTTGCCTTACTTGTAAAATTTCTGGTAATGTGAAAATGAAGTGCTTTCAGGAATTTGAAAACGAAAAAATACCACGCGTTTGTTTTAGCAATGGAGCTATGACAATATTCGAAAGGATTTACTTTTTTGTCAGGTAGCATATGTGCTATTGACGTAAACAAAGGCAGATTGAGAATCCTCAAAGAGACAGCCAAATTGCATGAAGTTATTAATGTTGTCACTACTATTCATGCTGATCTGCGGGAATTTGCTGTAAGGATTTCTCTTACTACTTCTATTAATATCATTTTGAAGCAAAGAGAAATGATTAAGTTTCATTTGTTTCAATTTAATCAGGACAGTAATAGTTTGAAGTTTGATAAAGTTTTGCTGGATGCTCCATGTTCTGGATTGGGTGTTCTCTCAAAGGTACTACTTTCTTTAAATTTTATATTTTGTCTGTACCACTTCTCTCAAGTCCTCAGATTTTTTACTTTGATTTGGTACATTATCTGGATTTTTTATGATGGTTGTGATGATTGAGAAACTTCAATATTTTATTTCTTGATTCTTACAGAGAGCAGATTTGCGTTGGAACAGGAGATTAGAAGACATGGACCAACTTAAAACTTTGCAGGATGAGCTTCTTGATTCAGCCTCCACGTAAGATGCTACAGTTCTGTTCGCTTATATAGCTTGCTAGTTGTTGCTATTAGACCTGCAAGAATACAAAACAATAGGAATTTACACGACTCTGTTTTATATGATGACCGTGAAATGTAGCAAGTGTTGCAACAGAAGAATTCGCTGTAGCATTTGCTTCACATCATAGCATAACTTAAGTCAATGATTTGAGGTGGAACTTGGAGCAGATGGTATTATCGAAGCAATTTTGTCATCTTATATTTTCTGTGTTCATTTTTTCTGCACCATGCAGCTTGGTGAAGCCTGCTGGAGTACTGGTGTATAGCACCTGTTCAATTGATCAAGAGGAGAATGAAGAAAGAGTGGCTGCTTTTCTTCTGAGACATCCGGTAACTGTTCCCCTTTATGTATAATGTAGTTAACAATTTAGTTTCGTTCACAATTTTGAGAGATGTTGGTTATTAGCGCTATACTGTGATATGATATCCATGATATAATTTGCAGGTGCTATCATCAATCATAATCTGCCTTAGCTTTTTAGATTATTTTTTTAATGTTTTTCGCTCCTTTCTTCACCGTGACAGAAACTAATGTGTCCATTCACAGGAGTTCTATGTAGATCAAGTGCACAAATATATACCTTCAAGTTTTGTTACAGAAGATGGATTCTATAGGTCCAATCCTGTCAAACACTCACTTGATGGAGCCTTTGCAGCTCGCCTTCTGCGATCTGGATGAGTTCTTGGTCAGTAGAGTTATACTTTTACATGGATTTATAATTTATTATGTGAGTTCCTTGGATCCTAAGATCAAATGGTTGTACTTTTGCTTGTGATGCTTTTTTTGTGAGAGCATATTATTGTTTGAGCTATTATGGGAAAAATGGTGGACAAAGGGGAGGATAGAGAGGGAGGTGAAGGAGATCACCCTTGAAAAGAATTTGAAAATTTATGTATAATTTTTCTAGACTTCCACCTTCCATCCCCTATAGACATGAAATTGACCTACCCACGACCTCAATTTTCTGGATTTTCTCCTGGCTATACTTTCTGAAAATCTTTGATGGCCAAGATGTTATTACACAATCTTCAGGCCTCAAGGTTCCCTTGTGTATATGCCTACTGAAGTTCACAAGGAATGAACCCAAAAGTATTTAAGCATTACACGAGCGGAAGGCGTTTATCCTGTACCCCTGGAGGAAGAGCTTGCATCATGAGAAGAGCTGCTCGATATGAACTTTGAACTACAGATGATGGAAGACAGGGATTGAATCTGCATCAGTACCTGGTGAGTAAATCCAGATTTCGACCACTTCAGAATTCAGATGTTGGTAGGCCAAGAACTTGTTGAGTGGAAGAATGTGGGTGGTGCAGATTTCATGCATTTGTTAGTGGTGATAGTTGTATCACTCGACCATGTGGTATCATTAGATAACAGAAATAAGACATGCATTGCAACACTCTGTTTTGTGGAAGTTGTAGAGACTTAAGTTGAGACATGCGTTCAAAATTTGAGGTTACAAATTCACCCTTTTAATCCCTGCATCTTTTCGGATAATTTTGGTTATTTCTTTATTGACTTGGATGCGAATTTTGAAGCGATTAAAACTATTTTTTTTTAAATTCCTAGTCTAAAGGGGTGGGGGCCGCATCGAACAAGGGTCAATTGATACATAGGGATGAGCTCAACCACTGGGGCCACTTGCCCGAGCTCAAGCGATTAAAACTATTGATCACGAAGAAGTGGAGAAAAATAAAAAATGAATAGTGTTTGAAAACGAAATTGGAAAACTGAAAATAGAAGTATGCGGTGTTTGATAATTAAGTTATTTAATTTTCATCCGATTCATTTTTTGAGAATCAGAATCATGATAGGATTGATTTTTGGATTTCAATTAAATTAAGTAAACTAACTAGGGGTGGATATGGTACGGTATACCAAACTACGATATCGTATACCGTACCGTACCATACCGGTATCATATACCGAATTTTCGGTATGAAAAATTCTTATACCGGATACCGTACCGGAATTATCGGTATACCGAATTTTCGATATGAAAAATATTCGGTATACCGTACCGAAATTTTCGGTATATTCGATAAATTTTTCGGTACGGTATGACGGTATTTCGGCATTTCGGTATTTTTATCCAGCCATAAAACTAACACAAAATCTAAGTTTAAGAGACACACATAATGATTGATTCGGTTTAGTTTTACAAAATTTATTTTGGTTTTAGAAATATATAATCTCATATCCGATTTTTTTTATTCGATTTGATTTTCTACCAAAACAATTCAATTGTTTCGTTTTGATTTATTCGATTTTGACGATTATTTAAATTAATAATATTTTAGATAATATTGTATTAGACCTTTAAAAATCAAAATTAAATAAATTAAATAAACAACAATCAACCCCAAATTATTTGAATTTTTTAATTCAATATATATAATCTAAACAAAATGATTAATCTAATGAAACTTCGTTTTTTCAGTTTTGACATATAAACCAAAACGAACTATATAAAATTTGGTTTTAATATTTATATTCAAAAAATTAAAAAATTCGATTTTCGGTGACTGATTTCATTAGTTTGGATTTACTTTTTTTTGGTTTTTAACCAAACTTTGAACACCCCTGTCTAGGTTCCCCAACTTGTGCTACAACTTGAAATAAATACCACTTATCTATAAATTATAAAGCTTTAAAGGTTACAGTCATAGAAATTACATTAAAAAGAAGGCATATATACAAATTTAACGTTGGACATTTGCATTTCCAAATGTCTTAAACTTACGAAGGCTGATTTTCCAGTAACCTATCAGGACTGAGTGTGCCATCTGCCAAAAATACCCCCAGACCCCACTACTTGAACTTCATCCTTAGTAGAAAAACTAGAGAAAATCTAGAAAGAAGATAAAGACATAAAAGAAATATCCCAATTCTACCAACCCATACTGCAGATATATACAGACCAAAATCATTGTTCAATTCACCTTTCTACCTATGCCTATGATGATGCCTTCGCGCCTTTGTACGTTTCCATGATATCCCACAGTCAAATTTGAATCCATCTCTCCTTTTAAGCGAGCCGTTTGTCATAGAAGATGCTTCTGTAGCCTCTGAAGGACTTCCATACTCAGTTATGTTTGTGACTATTGCATGAACAATAATGTTACTTTTGGGGACTAAAACGACTTGTTTCTCGACCACTGTTGTCTGTCCACAACATTGATCCTCAATGGCTTTGCGTTTTAGGTTATGAATGATGGAATCCTTGTCTTCGTTTAATCGTTCTATTGAGATCTGGAAAAAAATATTTGATGAGAACAAGCAAGGCATATCGAGATTGAACGTAATAAAATGACCACAAAGTTTTGCTACAATATCAGCAAAATATGTTAATTACACTGGGATGATCCCTGGATTTTTTTCAGAAAAATTTAAATGATTTTTTTCTAAAAATAATTCTCTCCGCCCCAACTACCAGCTTCCATTGAGTCCCACCATAGGAGTTCCAGGGTTCAAAATACAAAAGCAACAAAAAAAGAAAACCACAGCCGAAAGCTTCATGAATCACGAGTCATGGCTGGCGTCGTGTTAGTGAAGAAAGGTAATAATCAAAAGAAAAGAATAAATAATCACTAGCTCAATGAAAAAGGCATTCTCACCTCGAAGTCAACCGGGATCTTGAGTTCCACATACGAACACTTGCAACCAGAGCTTAAATTCAGGTTCAAAATAATATCAAAAGGTTTTGTGGCCCTCACAGTTCTCCTGATAAATCCGGTAGGACATAAAGAATTCTGAATTTATTATCATAAAAAACATAGAAGTCAACTGGCTCCTCCTAGAACCCATAGAAACTGTGATACCACAAGATTATTTGGTTCAATACAATCTAAAAACACATTAATTACAGAACATAGCACACGTAAAACAAAGGAGGTACCTTTTAAGCTGAAGAGGTTTCTCATTTAGAATTGATGCCTTCATATTTAAATTTTCCGAAAATGAGACCTGCAATTCAGGCACCGCGGTTAACCACAGCCCTAAGGATAACCAGAAAATTACAAAACCTAATAACAATTAAATACTTGACAAAAAAATCCTATTAAAGGAACATAAAATTCATTGGAACCCAAAATCGATGAGAGAGGGGGCTAAAATACTAGGTTTAGGAAGAACATCAACAAAAAAACTCTAAAGGATGAATGGAATCATTAAACATGAAATGAACCAGCAAAACGTTTTACTCATTTTAAAACGCAAAACAATGATATGCCATGAATTATTTCTCTCTTATTAGGACACAAATCAAGGCATTTCACGGTGTCCAAAACATCTATGGATTCAGGGAAACATAATACGGAACTCGCTCACCTCAACAGATTTGACAAAAGGTAATGGAGCTTGTGTCCCATGCACACTTGCTATTCTGAGGGTCCAGTTCCAGTATTTTTTATCTGAAATAAAAGGTGTGCAATCAAAAAAATAACCAAGAATAAAATATGTGCCAAACCGTTGGTCAGCTAGGAGTTGAAATGAATAATTTCCAATAAAAGCATCATAGAGAATAAAGAATCGGATGAAGACACTTTAACACAGACTCTTACGGTAGATGGTGGGGTAAAGTGGTCGACTTGTTCTGTATTATCCACAGATAAGAAGCATATGAAAATGCATACTTTCGATTACTTTAAAGTTTAAACTCCAGATACCACACGAAATGAGAGTGCATTATTCTTTACATCCGTTATCTCAAGGAAAAACATTTTGACTAAAGAAAACTAGGAAGTGCATTATTCTTCACATCAGTTATCTCAAGTAGAGACATTTTTTGACTAAAGAAAACTAGGATACCATGTAAACAGGCATTATTCTTAACATCCGTTATCTCAAGGAAAAACATTTTGACTAAAGAAAACTAGGAAGTGCATTATTCTTCACATCAGTTATCTCAAGTAGAGACATTTTTTGACTAAAGAAAACTAGGATACCACGTAAACAGGACCAGGAGCAATTGGATCGGCATGTTAGAGCTATACAAAACAAACTTGAATGCATTCTTAACGAATTACAGAAGATACATATAAGGAGAAAGAGAATCAGCATAATTTAAGAAATATTACCTAAACTTAAGGCCTGAGTCAAAATTATCTGTACAAAATCAATCCTAACAAATGGTGGGATACGCAGATTGAGAATGCTCATAACCCCTGTAATCACCTGTTTAAGAAGATTTTAGCCACCAGTTCCACCGATTGACATAAAAAAGTAGATACATATTTACATGAAAAAAGTGATGTGATTAGCATGAAGAGAGAAATTACAAGACAATTTAAGGAACGGAAATGTATCACGACATAATTACTTTCAACATAAAGTCTCGCATAGAATTTCCATCGAGTTACCTAAGCGCTGTAGCTCTTTCATATCCATTTATTCTCCATATACACCACTTTTATTGATGACAATTATAGTTACATTGAAAGATATACAAAACATTTTCGTGAAGAAGTAACTCTAACAAGAAAATAAAATTGGCAGGACAGCAATTCACCTTGTCTACAAGTCCATGGATCACCAAATTTGCATTCTTATCTTTCGGGGTTTTCTGTAAATTCAAAAAATGCACAGACCTTTCATCCACGATGAAATGAATCTCATCTTATTAACAAGTTATGCCATAGATGGCTGTAGAAAACAGTTTACCTGAAGATTAACGATTGCAATCTTTCCCCCGCCCTTGAGACATTTTAAGGGCAGATTACATGCCGGAGTAATCTGCAAACTGTACAGAACAACATAGCACATAAAATATGGAATTGGATACAGACTATATAACTTCTGTGTAATGAACAGAAAACCATTTTGTACAGAAAGAAACAGGAAAATCACTCAATGGCAGAATGTAGACACTATCAATCATATAGTAGCCAAAATCAAATATCGGTAAAAATTATCGAGAATTTGAACCATTGAAGAATAAAAATTATGTTTCGTATATAATAAAACACAACAGTTACTTTAAGAGATGTCAGGAAAATTTCTTAAGAACTTGGAAAGGTTAAAGAACAGCGTTCTGAAATGAAGGAAAACACAGAAACATTAACACTCGGGCTGCAAATATACCTCGTTCCCAAACATAAAACGACATCAGCCATTTTGCAGTGCTTCTCTGCAGGATCCATCTCCTTTGGTGGCAAGGCATCCTGGGATATAAAATATTAATAATTAATAACGACCATAACCGGTCTTCGGCTAATGCCAACACATAACTGTTGCTAGGGCTCCCTTTTTAACTATTAAACCTAGGTACTGTATTGGTTGTGTTGTTCACATCACAATTGTGTGCCTCAAAAAAGTATTTCAGCACAATGTTAAAACAAAGAATTTTGGATCTTTAATCCTTACAATTAAATAAATGTATTATAGTGTATGGATGCGGGCATAATTTCAATTAACATAGCCAGGACCTCCAAAAATAAGATGTTGAGAGCTCATAACCTCTCTCAGAAAAGCAAGGAAACTCTTGCGTTCACTACAAAACCTTTACAAGCAAGCTCCTTTAAGTTGACTAAGAGGGTGTTTGGGAGAGCTTAAAAGCTCTTGCAAACAGCTTATAAGCTGTTTTAGAGCTTTTAAGCTCTCAAATTTTGTTTGGCAAAAATTTTTAAAAACAGCTTATAAGCTGTCAAAATAAGCTGTTTGATAGCTTATAAGCTGTTTTTAAAAAAGTAAAGGGGAGGTACTTTTTTAAAAAAGATCTTATTTTAATATTCTATCTCTCTAAAATATCCTTAAATATTTTCATAAATCTCCATCATATCCTCCACCCATTAAATATTAAATATTATTTTTAAAAAAAATTACAAATTACATAAATTTTTCTAAAGTAAAATATTAAAAAAAATTTATTTTTTAATATATGTTTATTCTAAAACTATTTTCGTATGTGTATAACTCAAAATTTTATTTTCATAGAATTATACCCTTTTTGGTAATTTTGACAATAAAAAGATCTTATAATACCAAACATATCAACATCTTTAAGTTGTTTAAAATAAGTTTACCCAAACAGTTTAACAGCTTATTTTTAAAATAAGTTCTAACAGCTTATAAGCTCGTAAAACAGCTTTTAAGCACTAGGAGCTTATAAGCTCTTTTTAATAAGATTAGTCAAACACCCTCTAATTTTAAATCTCCGTTAACTTTACTAATGGACCAAAACCAATTTTATGCTCTAAAAGCGCATCTTTTTCCAAATAAAATTAGAGTATTCAAACAATATCTACCATCTCATACGATTCAAGAACATATTAAAACTCCCAAGAATCTGTAGGACGTTTCCATGATAATTTAAGAACTTCTTCTCAGATAAATTCTTCTTCACTCCTAAAAAGAGCCAACAAGCCTCCTTTTCATGATACTGTTATTAATTAACTACCCATGTACGGGTGATAAATAAATTCATAACGAGCAATCAAGAGTGTAAGCATTCTTATTGCTATGAAAATAACTATGAGTTAGTGCATCATGTGAACCACTAGAACATTTTTACATTACACCATAGGGTGTCAAAAATAGCTCAAATTGTAAACAATGTCCCAGCATCCAAATTAGCCGAGACTTGATTTAAAATATTTTACTTGAACTTGAGAGTTTCAAATTTTAAAGAAGAATTCTGAACATTTCTTATGCTCTTTCTTTTACTTGTGTTTCCATGATTTAAATTTTATGCCAAAACCAAAACTCCTGATATTGCCTCGTCTGAGCCTTCAGTGAAACAGAACATCTTTTAAATAATCAGAAATAGCCTGTTTAGGCTTTAGGAAGACCTTTGAATTGAAGAATTTTCCCAACCAAAAGCAGTACCTCCCAATCAAGAACAGTGTCCCTCAATTTTGAGCCACAGCTTGCCTTGGAGCAACGGCGTCCAGTTTCTTTCAATCCAATCGTCTCAATTTCGAAGTCCCTGTAATATCTTCATAGGAAATAGTTATTAAGAATAAGCAATGACCAAACTTCAGAGATACCATTCTAAGTATACCAAAAGTACAGTACCTATATAGTGTCATAATGTCAAATATAATGAAAACTAATTGCAAGGCTTACTCAGCTCCACATGATGAGCAAAGTTCCATGAATGAGTTTCCATGCAACTCGGCAAGCTTTCCCCGTGATATTCCAGAGCGAAGATGAAGGCCATCAACGTTCTAGCATATTCAAACAAGTGAACAAACAAGGACTGAGTTAAAATGATGCGTAGGAACTAGCAAGGCATAAAATGGGCACGTTGGTTTATAAAAAATCAGCAGAAAAATTGAATTGAAGAAAATTTCAGAAACAGAGCCCATTGAATTTAAGCTGCAATTCTTCGAGATTCGCCGAAAGTGGGCTGCATATTGATAATGTGATATGCAGCATTGCACTTTCGTGAAGAGTCTGAAGACAGAAGAAGGATTCACTACCTGACTGATAAGGAACTTTAGAATACCAGCCTTCTCTAGTTCAACCAATGCCATATGAGTTATGCTTGGGGTTGCACGATGGAAAGGTAGAGATGCTTCCGGTAAGGCTTTGCCTTGGCGCTGTGAACCAGTGGAAAGCAATCAGAAAAAAAAACTGCAGTCATGTTTTAATTGAATTTAAAGACAGGATACATAAAATTTTTAATGTTTGTATATTTTATAAGATGTCAGATAAAATGCAACTAGAAATAAGCTAGGGTGCTGTCCACAAACTCAAGTGCGGAGTATGGATATGTTCCCCTATGAGAGGTTGTCAAATATCATCCAATATTAAACTGGTTGAGTAAAGGGTCAATGGATTGTTACATCTTTACCATCTGAAGAATTTTAACAAGCAGTGAATTCGAAAATATATTTTTAAGTAACTCTTATTTTCCAGGTAAGGTGGTCGCTTATTCTTTCTGGAAATTTTCCTTTCTCACACTCATGTTAATAGCAAATCTACATTTCCAACTGTAAAGATCCTGAACCTGTATCATGCATTATTCCATAACAATGAAAGGCAAAAAAAAAAAAACAAATATGAGATATTGAGATGCTTTGGATGCTAACTAACAGTCTCTGTTGAGGAAAGATGAGAGAGAGAAGATCAGAAAAAAAATTATTTGAGCTAATCATCCTGTGAAAACTCATGCTCGTCCTACACAAGCAAGGGGAAGAGCGGGCATGTGAAAGAGTGCTTTTATTCGTGATCTATCCATGAATCGGTGAAGCTAGGGTGAACCTAACTGGAGACTGGAACCAAGTGATTTATAGAATCATCGGATTAATTGTATAATTATTTTTCAGCGTGAAATACCCCTTAAATTTGGATTTGGCAACATTCGATACTATTTCCTTGTGTTGGAAGTGTCAACCAACAGATTTAGAAATATACAATAGGATTAGTAAAAAGGCTCCGTACTCGTTGAATCATGGCATAACCATTTTTAAACATGACAAAAGGCTGTCATATTTACTATCATTACCTGAAGAGTCCATATGCCCTTGGGGCCACGAAAGTCAGGTATACCACATGAAGTAGATATCCCGGCTCCAGTAAATACCACTAAGTGCTTGCTCTGCATGAATATAGGAGGATTGAGATTTTAATCCCAAGAAGCAAAGTGGACAAGAAGCAAAAACTGTAAAGGCAAACCTTTTGTATCATCACTGCAAGCCTTTCAATCTGCAATTGGGAACATAAACTTCAGCATTTAAGAACTCAAAATAGGGAACAAAACATCATCAGAATGTAATTCAAGAAATGCAAGGCTTCTTATACGTAAAGCTCTTTCATCAAGTTTGGATATATGAGTATTTCCAAAAAGAAAAAGAAAAAGACATTTCGGATACATGAGCAATAGTTTTAAAAACATCTTTATAAAAGCAAAGGTTTTTTTTTTTTTTTTCACCACGGGAGAGTATGGAGCAGAGCTTTTTGAACGTGTATATATTCTTAAAAATAGTTATATATTTCTGTATAATTGTCAGAAAAACACTTCTTGCTTAGGTTTTCTTAGGGTACTACTAGCTCGTTTAAAATTAAAAAATCCAAATCAAACACCAAATTATTTTTTCTAAAAAATATATATTGTTTCTTCTCTGAAACAACATTTTATCCAATTTACCATCTATGCAGTTCATCTAACTGCATTTGATATTTAGTTCCCCAAATATACAAGAAAGAAATAAGATTTCTTAAAACAGAAGTTCTAGCCCCACCATCGGTTCACATATGAAATTTTAGCACGGGTATTATCTATGAAACCAAACACCCAGAAATCAGATCTCACCAATGAACAGCGCACAACAGTTTCAGAGCATCAGATTAAGCATATGACGGAATTAAGTTAGCCCACATACAGTGGAGGAAGATCTAGACGACTAATTAAAGCAATGCTAATGCCAACGGTAAAAAGTAAGGATCGTGAAAGCCACAAAACCAACAACAGTGACAACTCTAGTCAAGAAAAATTAAAAACAAAAATGATACAAGGGGAAATAAAAAAACCCATACTTTCTCTTGCAAGACATGCGGCGGGTCAAAGAACTCGTCCATTCCAACGTTGCCCACATCTTCTATGTACGAAAGCTTCTCGGCATAGCCCAGAGACATGGCTTCTTGTCCAATCCTCCACTTTTCGTTTTCGTTTTTCTTGATTCCGATCAAGAATGTGGGGAGACCACCGGGGATCAATTGCTGTGGCCGTGTGCTTCCGGCAGCACTCCTTTGGTACCAGGTAAACTATTAAATTATATATAAACAGAAGTACTTCGTTGTTTTAAGGAAAACCCGGCCAAAAGCAACTATAATAAATAAATACAAGGACATACACGTTTTTGGTGCGATACCGTTTTACGAATTAATTTTGTTAAAATAAATTTTATATTTGTTTGATCATTGAAAATTTTATAATTTTTAATATTAAAAATATTATTTATGGATCGAGATGATCGTTCCGTGCACAAAATATTTGTGATACTATTTCACAATAAATATATTCTAAAGAATTATGAATATATTAATTTTTTTTTTTTATTTATGATGGTTTTTTTCAGTTACATATCAACAATATCTATTTATTTATTACAATTTTTGCCTCATATATAGATAAAAAATATATGGAAAGAATAAACTTCACAAAAAAGGAAATTGTGTTTTACCTTTATATTTTAAATAACTTTTTTACCTTCTATTTTAATGTGTGTTTTAATAGGATATATAAAATTGTTGAAAGTATCTAATATTTTTAGTGAACAATAACGTATTGGTAAAAATAAATAAATAAATAAAATTATACTAAATATTTTAGTGAACGATATGCTTGAGACGAATGAAAAAAGAAAATGTGAATTTAAATTTGGTATAAATGAAGTATAAAACAAGGATGTCTTGTTTTTAAAAATGTTCGCTTTCAAAAAATTATTATTATTTTATTAAGTTTACTATAAAAATTATATCTCTATTGTATCTATCTCATGCATAACTATTTATCAAGTACTTTATTATTTTATAATTACCAAAGTTCATGCCTACCCTGAAATAAGGAAAAATAAATGTTGGAAAACACAATAACAATTAATGAAAAACTTAGAAACGCAAAAACTAGCGATCAAATGAAATCCAAATCAAATAACTGTTAAAAAAATATTTATGTTACATAAATATTTACTATAGATGAAAAATATACTTCAAAAGTAGGTTTTTGATGAGATGATCTCATGGATTTTATCCGTGAGACAAATCAACCATACTCATAATTAATTCAAGTATTCAACCCAAAAATCCGATAATACATTTTAAACATGTATAATATTTTTTCAGGAATTTTTTTTTTCCCTTTTGCAATGTATAAAATGCGAAAGAGGGAAAGTTGAGAGTGGAATATCTTGTTCGGTTGGTTACCTTTCCTTGTTTCTTGCAAAAATTGTATAGTTTTTTTCACCTTTCCTTGTTTCCTGCTAAACGGCAAAAATGTGTGAAATTTCAATCGAAATGGATCAGTTGGCATGACAACATTGTTGGAAACATTTTAAGTGTTCACATTTACTTAATTGTACTCGTTATCTAATAAAGAATTGAATCAAGTGATTTGATTGATGACGAGTTTTCAAGATATTAAAATAAAGGGGATAATTGCATACACTACCCCTGTGAAATATCGAGATTGCTAAAAACCCCCTGTAAAAAAAGAATAATCTATTAACTCCCCGTGTTTTTTAATCTTGAGCACATATCTCCCCATATTTTCAAATTTTGAATACACAACCTTTTGTTCGTATGTTTTCAGGGGTATTTGTGCTCAAAATTTCAAAACACATGGGGTTAATAGCAACATGAGGTTTTCAGCAACATCATGATTTCACGGGTTGAGTAGATGCTACCCGCAGGGTAGTGCCCTGCGGGTGACATGGCGGCTCATGATTGGTTAAAATCAGTGGGCCTCACGTGAGACCCACTAATTTTGACCAATCATGGGGTTACACATCACCCGCATAGTAGTGCCCTGCGGGCGGCATGTACTAAACCGATTTCACGGGGGTAATATATGCAATTATCCCTAAAATAAATTGGTTCCGTCTAACCTAGCCCAATTAAGTCTTCTCTAATGGTTTTTTTTTTTTTTTTAAAAAAAGGTCTTCTTTAATGGAGCACAACGAGCTATACAGAAAATGTATAGTTATCTCATGCTCTCATATAGTGATCGATTTTATGTTGTCTTTGAAGATTATAAGTCCGTGTTGTTTTTAAAGATTATAACTCCAATGCTCGATCAATCAATGGAATCGTGTATGTGATTAATATTATTTACTTTATTTTAATTCAACATAAATTCCTCACATGTGGTGACATTTGGTTTGAATCACATGCTATAATAAGTGCCATTTGAGTTGGCAGCTGAATTTGGGATCTTATAACTCATTCAAATTGTTTTAATAAGAGTGAGAAAGAGAAGGGTTTTTGCTGGTAGAAACATCACAAAAGTATACTTTTAGATGAATATCCAAATTAATTAACTTTTTGGCAGGATCTAGTTATAACATATAAGCATTATTGTAACTTGTTGGGTAATGAGATCCGTTTTTGTGCTAGTTTAAGCTGCCAAAAGGCTGTTTGGACTTTGTTTCCACATCCAAGAACCTACCTGCTATGCATTCAAGTAATGTGGAGAGGATCCGAGCTACCAAATATCGTCGTGCTTCAACAGAAAGGTCAGTTTATGATCGAAAACAGTGTGTCAATCCATTAGGATATTCTCCAAAGAAACCCCATCCTTGTTCAGTAAAACCAGGTCATTTCGCGCTCGCAAACCAGTTCTTTGTGTGTTCTTTGTTCATCATACTTGGAGCAGAGCATACATAGGCGTCCAGAAGGGATCACTATATGACCAGATTGTAAAAAAAAACAAGGTCTGTCTTTGCTGAATTCCAGATGAAAAGGAACAAGTCGGGCTCCAAACTATCAGATTGCATTTTAATCGCCTCTCTAGAAAATCATGTCATTTGAATTTCAAGGTTTATCATCTTTTTCTGCCGCCTCATCTTTGTAGTCAAGAGCTTTCTCAGATGCTGACTGGGGCACATGCACAGACTCACACAGATCGATCACTGGTTTCTATGTGTTCTTGGGAGATTCCCACATCTCGTGGCAAGCCAAGAAACAATCCATCGTTTCTCATTCATCAGCCGAAGCTGACTATAGGGCACTTGCTTCCACTGCCTGCGAAATTGTTTGGATTCAGCAACTACTCCATGGTCTATCTTTACCATTCTCTGCTCCAGCACTCATTTTTTGAGACAACACAGCGCCATTTCCAGTGCATCTAATCCTGCATTTCATGAATGACAAAACACATAGAAACCGATTGCCACTTCATGCGAGATAAGATATATGAAGGCCTCATCAAAGTGCTATCAGTTCGCTCAAACTCACAGCTCGCAGACATATTCACCAAAGCGCTGCCACATAAATCTTTGTTCCCTTTCTCATCCAAGATGGCCATTACAGATATTCATTGTCCATCTTGTGGGCGCGTATTATGATTAATTATCAATTAGTTAGATGAATAGTTATTTAAGTTGGTTGGTTAATATATGAGATTATCATCTTTGTATATAAAAAAAACTCTTATCATTTTTACTCAATGCAGCGTAATAATTTCTCCCAATTCATGATATTCTCACCCGTAATAGGGCTTAAACGGAAAACATGAGAGTAATCCTGCAATGGGTTTTGTAAAGAACATACCATCTCTGCCCAGACCCTCGTCTTGGAACCCAACAGTCGAGAATTTGAGCGAATTTTCAATGCTGAAAGTAAATTAGCAACTTCTTCCTGGACTTTCTACTAACCAAACTGCACTAGTGACTAAATTGCTTGATTGCTACAATACATTAAACCAACCAGTTTAACAAGGAGTCTTCCTAATTGAAAGACAACCACAGGAGGGACTGCTTATGTCAAGACTTTGAGAGTTATCCATAATCTATTTTTCGAATATTTCAGCACATGATGCATCATATAGCCAAATGAAGCAGAACATTTTTGTTAGCCAGCATACACAAGGGGGAAAAAACTCGCAACACCTCAACAACCTCAAAAGCATCCTAATATTGAAGTTAGAAATCAATAATCGATCCCTTTTACAACAGGTAAATCGCTACTGACTTGTCCGAGATACTGAAGTAGGCATTCATTAATCAATAATTTCCACAAAAAATTTCATACCTCGACCAGTTACACTTACAACAGCTTATCAAGGAAAACTTAAACAACAAAACTAAATGGAATAACAACTAAATTCAAATTTATTAACTTAACACATGATACATAGCTAAAGATTGCCATATCAAAGTTTCACATAACTTGCCTATCAGCAGCCTCAGCAACAAGAGGCAATCTTGGAAGTTGGCCCAGCAAACAGGAAGAAGATCCATAAATCAAACAAACAAACAGAAACAAGAACACAGTACTATCCAAACTCATAACTATATCCAATCCCACACCATCTCTAGGGCTGAAACTTCTCTCCAAAAGGTCAGGAAATATCAAGAGCACATCAAGAACTATAGCCTGCATAGTATTGAATCTCACGTACCTGCTGAAATTGGGATTCCTCACAACAACAAAGTAAAGGGTCAAGAATACCAGAAACCCATTAAAAGGAAAGCTCTTGAAGATCTTGATAGCCGGAACTAAGGGCTGGATGGCGGTTTGAAAGGGAGAGAACTGCGTGATGACATATTTCCCATACTGAATCCCATCAAAGAAAGGGTAGAAGTAGGTGATAGCTGAGATTAAACGGTCAGGCGCATCAGCTGAGTTGCTATCCTTGGATTCGGATGTGACGGTGAATTTTCTGGTAGTTCTTGGTTTTCTCAAGTGCGGAGCCCGGAAGTTGAGTGGCGAGAATCGGAGGTTGGGATTTGAAGAAGATAATGTGTGAAGGGGTTGCTTAACAAATGTAGCTGAAGGGGTGGAGAAGAGATTGGTCATAGCCATGGCTGAAGGAGACTGAAAATGGCCGATGAAATCTTGAAATTGGGTGGGTGAATTGTGTGTAGTAGAGATTTGCTTGCCCCAATCTCTCAGAAGCTCCAGCTACCAAATGATTCCTATCCAAGGCCTACAAGACCCAAAAAGGTAAAGGTCCAATTTTTCTTGGGCTAAATAAATGGAACACGAAAATATTTTATTGTTGGTTTCGATTTTCAATTGATCCACCTCGTGTAATCTCGAGTTTTTTTTGATAAATTTTTATATGTAAATTGTGGAAGTTTAATTTTCATCCAATAACTTTTTTGTTTGATCTTGATTTGCCTCAACTCTTTGAATACAATGAATATTATTTATTCGATATCTACATGACTCATGAAATCCATAGTAAATATATTAAAATTTACCTAAGCAAAAAAAACAAACAAACAAATTTGTTTCCTCCCATTTTGAGAATTGGGTGTTATTTTGCTTTAAATTTCTCTTTTATTTTTGCTTATGAGTTATGTAGGAGAGAATCAGTGTCAAGTAAACAATATTCGATTATTTAGTTACTTCTAATGAACAAAAAAATCTCAATAAAAAAAATCCAAAAATGGGATGAAATCTAATTTCGACAAGTTAAAAGACAAAAAACTAAAATATGACATGATAAAAAAAATAAAAATGGCAATTTATAGGAATAAAATTACAATTTTCGGAAATTAGAGATCGTATGTTGATACTAACAATGCGATGCTCCAAACTCTTAAATTTAGATTAATGTAGTGTTTGGAAATTTTTGTTAAAAGAAAGTTGAGAAAAAATTTCTAAAAACTATAACGCTCTCTGAAGAAGAAAAAAATTTTAAAAAAAATGAAAAAGACAAAAGAAGAGAGATCTTAGACGCTCTTTATTATCTATATGTCAATTTACCTCAAATTTTAATTTTTGAGTAAATATTCCTCGATATTTACTTAAAATTAAAGGGTAGACATTAAAATACGAAGCTTGTGTTTCAAAATCAAAGACTGAGTTGATGGCACCACCTTCCCTAAAATAAGAGAGGTCAAACTAATTCATACCCACTTGAGTTGTGAGTCTTGTGACAATGTTACAACTGATATATCGACATATACAAAGACACTCTTCTTAGAAATGACATATTGACATATAACTCATTTGTCGTCAAAGTCTCAAAATTTGAGCCGAAATATCTAATTAAAGCTTCCCCAGCTAAAAATAATAATGATAACCGACTTATCCACTTGGGGCACTTTTTTTTTTTAACTCTCGCTAATTAAAGCTGATATACTGACCAAAACTATATATCTACTCGATACAATAATCTAGATGGAATACAAGAAAATGGCTCTCCTGTGCTTCCTTGGCCAAAAAATAAGTATCTTGTGTATACACATGAAGCAGGCGTGATTAAGCTTTTAGTCACTCGTCGAAATAATGAAGAAGCTCTGGGTTCTCAATGTTATCATCAATCTTGCCACCAAGAAGGATCTTCTCAATTAGTTGGTTGATAGAATTTCCTCTACCCTGAGTAATTTGCAAAACAAATCAAATGCAAATAACTAAACAGAAAACTGAAACTATGTAAAATAAGTTGCAATAAGGGGGCTCCTCACCTTGATGCCTATTGCTATTGCTGTTTTTATCTTAATCAGCTCACCTAGTCTTAAAGAACCTCTCTTGCTATCTTTCACAAATATGAGAGGCACGTTTCTTGAAGATGCCAATGCAGGCAGATGTTTCGTAAGCCACCGAGGATTGCAATCGGATGCTAGAAATATTGCCTACACATGCACAACATTTAATCTCTTGTTAAAATGCGCATCGCGCGGCTAGCAGGCATTGATTCGGAGAAGATGATCATCACTTCAAATGGCCAAAAGTAAGAGGGGTAATGAAATCAAAGCCGTGGAATTACTTCAACAATAGAACATTTCATAGAGCACTGTATAAACTGGAATCGAAATGTTCAAACACTAGCCGGAAACCAATGCGCGGCACAACCAAACAGAATTAGAGTTAGCAAATCACAAAATGAGTCCACCACGAGTAGATGAAAGCGCCAAGAAATGGGAATAACCACATAAATCGACCTGAAGGTAGATTCCCGGGGCTTTGCTATCATCAAGATTGGGCGAAGGAGACTCCTCAGAAGACCCCGCTACGCGAAGTCTCGGAGGCATCCGCTCAAGCACACGCGTGACTTCATTCACCCCAACTGAAAATTGTTGCTGATAATCACAAAAAATCAATTCTTTCGTTGATACAAAAACAGAATGAAAATGGAGAAACACGACCAGAGCCAGCAGAGAAGGGAAACTAAAATGAACATCATCAATACAAAATTAGAACCTTGACCCAAAATTTATAAGGTAAAGTTGCATCCAGAGCTCTAGCCGATTCTATCCCCCTGCCCAAAAAAGCCATCAAAGTTTCCTCAATCCAACCCAATTCAAAAGCAAAAACATTCAACTCATATTCCAATAAAAGCAACACCAAAGCCAAATCAACAGGTATGCGCACAAAATTTGCATCCCTCATATTGAACAAATTAACACTACCTCTGGAATGATTCGAGAAGAGTGGCAAGACTTTCTCCATCAAAGCAACTGCATGAACACCCATTTGCAACCATCAGATTTCACATACAATGACACAATCACAAACAAGAATCAGGCGAGAGGAGTAAAGGCGATTCACATACAGCTGGGACTGAGGATGAGCAATCGGATCTTCCTCAGGCTCGCCCGCTGTTTTTTTCTTACTTCGCATGTCAGCAGCCCAATTTTTCTTTTTAAATTCTTGTAATAATAATAAATCGTAAAAGCCCTAATTGCTATGAAATTTTATATTTACAGAAATAAAATATGTTATGGGCCCTAGAGCCCATGGAATCATCCAATCCAATGGGGCTCGGCCATATATCGAAATTTTCAATGGCATTGAAGTAAAATTTTCGGTATTAAGAAAAATATGTATCTAAATTGGGTTTAGTATATGCCGCCCGCAGGGCACTACCCTGCGGATGACATGTAATCTCATGATTGGTCAAAATTAGTGACCAATCATGAGCCGCCACGTCACCCGCAGGGCACTACCCTGCGGGTAGCATCGACTCAACCCTAAATTGGTACGTATATATCGAGATTTTGGAAGAACAATATAAATAGCGTACTAATTACCTCCAATATTTGTGAAATACCAAGATGTCCGCAAAATCTTTATTGCAACACTCAAAATGTATGGGAAACTAGGGAAGTACTACCCACATGTCAGATCTAACGGTTCGTTTTTTTATGCAAGTTAGATGTTCATGTGAACATCTCACTTGCATAAAATATGGATCGTGGATATCCCATTGGGCACTACCCCAATGTGGTAGCATCGACACTTTCGTAAACTAGATCGAGAATCAATTGACTTGCTATGTCAATTCATGTCTATGTTATCTTACTATCTTACTATCTTATAATGGCTTAACCACTTAGAATAACTACTTTTGATCATAAATGTGTGTAGACATAAATACCCTTGATATTAACTAACTTATTTAGTATTTAAATATTAATATTTTATTTTATTGTTCTTAAAAACCAACATGACCACTTCTTAACATCCAAACACACGTTTAATGTCACAAACCCACAAACTCACTTATTTTTCAACATTTAATTTTTTTAAAAAAAATAGTATACATTTTTAACTAAAAAATAGAAACTTTATACACTTGCAACGCGTATGCTCCGATGACTAGTTATCAATGATAATGTAATTCCTTTAATATCGTGTTTGAATGAAAATAGTTCAAATCAATAGATTTTAAATATATTCAAATATATTATTTTCATGTTTATTAGTATGTCACGACAATTAAGGTGGATTTCAAGTCCACCCAATAATAGTGTTATTTGAAATCAATTCTATTTTATATAACTAATGTGTAAATAAATAGTGTATGAATTTAAAATTTGATTTTTGTTTCTATAGATTTGAAATTATTCTACCCAAACGCAACTTTAAAAGTAGTTTGTAGTTTGGTAATTGTCATTTGTGCTTAACAAATAATATATTTGTTTTTTCATAATTCAATGCTTGACAAATAACAAATTTAGGCACATACTGATATTTGAAAACTTTAAAGTTGATTCCAATCTAATCTGAACTAGGTCCAAAATCTATTAAGATTCCGTCAACAACTCGTTGGTTGCAACCCGGTTTTGGATCGTGTTATACATCGAATACCGAAATCCGGTAAATTTATAAGTAGTTGAGTCGGTTCGATTACATCTCTTTGTAATTCGAAAATAGACATATATCGACCATGCCATAATTGAGTTGCCACAATGTTAGTTCTAGATCAAATTGGACTTTGGTTATGAGAATCTTAATAAAGGATCGGTAAATGGAGGAACTGTATAGAAAGACTTGGAAATAGTAACATCTTTGATAGTGCAATGGTCAACCATTGTGGGGGCAAAATGTTGCACTCGAGTGTGAATATTTTAGGGAGAATACGAAACTTGACATGATTTGGGTGGAGAATCTACTACTTCTTCATAATTATTATCTTTTTAGAAACAAATAATAATGTTTAGTGTCTTGAAAAATTGACATGAAAGAAATTTGGAAATGTGACTTTGAGGTTGGCATAGTACTCGATGTAAGTAAGGAAATGAACAAGAAGTATAATTTGTATTTCAAAAATGCCGTGCGTGAAATATCTTAGGATGCATTTGAGGGGGAGAATTTGAAATCCATGGTATATAAATTTTTTTAGTGGGCTTAAAAAATAACGTTTATAAAATATCTTAAGATGTTAAATCTTAAATTGATACCTTACTTATTTACTCGTTAGAAATACAAAGTATAATAAATTTCAAATAACATCGGGATTGGGTTTAAATACATCATAACTAACATGAAATACTTTTTAAACATGTAAAATATGTATTTGAACTTTATGATCGTACGTACTTATCTAAATAACAAAAATGCATATTTGAAATAAATTGATCCAAAAGCAACCTTAAACCCTCGATAATTAAATCATTATTTCAAGTATTATTTTAAAAAAAATTCATACATCGAACAAAATGCTTAGATTCGAACACAACATTAGATTAGAGTTACAAAATATACCTGTTTGACTCAGTCATTTTCATAGGAATAAATTAGATGAAAAAATATATAAGACAAAAAATGTGGTTCTTTGCCTTTGTGATTGTGTGTACTATATCAATATTTACATAAGTTCATTGTTCATGCAATACGTGTGATATGGACTAAGATTTTGAAACTCAGTTTCACATGAAAAAATAATGATAATGGAAAAGGAAACAACCAAGTAGTAACTTTCCTTTTAGAAAAAAAGTGTTTTTTGTTTGATTAGGGCACATTATTTATATGCTTTTTAGTTGCTTATGGAGTAAGAATACTAAAGCCATTCACTTAAAAGGTTATTGTTTGGAATATCAAACATCTATAAAGGTGTATCCTATTAGTTTGGTTCCATAAACTTTTTTTTATTCAAAGTACTTTCATAGGTCTGTGATAGAATCTACTGCTCATCAATGGTGGTTTGGTTGAATTAATTATAGCTTTTTTTTAGATATATAAGTTTTTTAAAATATTGTTAGTATTGTAGGATTTAACGTTTACCGATTTACTAAAAATTACAGTCGATAACAAAGTATAAATTTAATATTTTGAATCATATAACAATCAAGTGTTACGTTCAATTAGTTTTTTAGTCGGGATAATTCTCGCACACCACAAAGTATTATAAAATTTTAATGATTTAATCTTATTCAATTGATATATTAAGGTTGCTTTTACCTAGAACAATTATTGCACACCGATACGAATTATTGATAAATAGAAAAATTTGATACATAAACTATCAAATAGGTACATGATACAACTAAAATTCACTTTTATATTTAACTTAGATTGTCTTCACTTCAATTATTATTATTATTGAAGTCAATTTTATTTTATATTTTATTTTCAAGAATCACTTTATTGATTATTTTTTAAAATATATATATTTATAAATTATATTTATAAATAAAAATCATTTTATTGATATTAAAATGGTATCATCACTAACTAATATCAAATATATCATTTTATTACATTATATTACTTATCTATGTATTATTTATCACATATATTTACCAAGCGGTACCTAAATATAATATATTTTAGACATATATATATATATATCTATCTATAAATATATTATAAAATAATATTATTTTATTTCGATATTATAGTATTATGATTATATTAAAATTATATTTTAGTAAATATAAATCATATATATCGTTAAATATATTTAAATGTATTGATAAAATAAATATTTTTTTACCGGAGCTCGGGGATAGTGTTATCGGACAATTGAACTAACCGGACATATTCACTTTTTTAATTTTTTTTGAAATCTAGCATTGTCATTTAAGAATTCGGAGAAAATGTTTAAGAATTCGGAGAAAGTGTTCAACATAAAAATTAAAACATGCAGAAAAAAACTCCTGAAAAAAAAATCACATGAATCTCACTCATTATTCTGATTGTGTATGATCTAAAATATTTAGTAATAATTAGGGGAAATGATATAATAAATGTAAGCATGTTGAGTTAGTAATATTATTCCAGACTGGTTTGGAATTTGGATGTATACGATGTATTGACTCAGATGGCCATCACATTGTACATTCTTATATGTATGTATGTATTGCATTTCATATCATGTTGAGCATACGATCATCTCTTTGTTGAATAGTGCTGTTTAGCCTTTTTTCTTCGTTGACGACTAAGTACAGAAAGTCATAGCGTGTAGTTACCTAGGAGATTTCATGTTTCAATGAACGGTGGTAGCAATAAAATGATATAGCGTGCTACATACTTAAATGTTTCTATATTAAACATGAGACATCAGATTTGATCTCTGATTACCAAATTATGTTACATGCATATGCACATAAGTTTGTATATTTGTGCTTTAAGTATAGCAGAGATTAGTCGCTCACGGTTTTATTTTAATCTTTGATACTCCATTTTACAAGGGAGGTTTCAGGTTGAATGACTATACAGATCAATTGTTTGAAGAAGATGTTCATTCATCTTTTTCATCATTTTTTTTTTACTAGATTAGTCAAAAAAACTAACGAACAGGTCGACCCGCAACCCATCATTTGGGGAGGTGGGTTGGAAATTTTCCGACCCAACCTACTTATATGACGAGCCTAGCAATTTTTTTAGTTATAGAGGTAGGTCGAGACGGTTTAACCCGCAAATCTGTGATTTGACCGCTCTACTTTTGTACTATATATTTCAATTTAGAAAAATCGATAACTTTCATTGTAAGATTTTTTAAATCTACTTCTCTATTTTTCATGGATTACACGTATCACGTATGTTGAATCGGTGTTTATATATGTCGAATTCATTCCTGCCTTGAAAAAGAAAAAATTAAACTCATGTCAAAGTCACGTTTTTTTTGTTTGCAACTCAAAGTTCTCCTTAAGCTAGTTATTGGGTTCTGAAATGAATCAATAGATACTGATAAAAATATCTCACTCTATGATATATACAATAAGAAAAGATTGGATAACCCTGTGATATGGAAAAAAAATAAAAATTTTACGAATTTTTATATAATAAATTATAGGGTTTGGAAAAGAGGTAACTCGTAGAGGACCATTTACGGTGGTCCACGTGCCAGATGGGAAACCGACGGGTAGGATCCTTCCACTGAGAAGCAATCGTATGGTTGATAAGCTTTTCCAGACAAAGCTAAGCTATCAGCATGGAACGGTCCAGAATCGTCCACGTGTACCATTCGATAGCGTTATTATACCGAATGATCCAACGGACCGCACATTCTCCTCACTTCTCCTCTCCCCTCCCTCTCTCCGATCGCTGTACCGTATCTCCGCCGCCGGAAGACACGGTCGCCGCCGAGTACTTTGCTGTTTTTCTTGTCTGTAAAGTTTTTTCTGGATTTTCGAATTACTTTTTGCTATCTTTGATTTTGAACCTTGATTTTTGCTGATGATTTTCGAATTTTGTTGCGAGGTTTGAAGTTTCGTGCTATCGATAATTTGAGTTTCGCTTCTCTTTTCCCCGAAATTTCAATCTTCTGCTGGGGGGCTTCCGAGCTGCAGCTCAGTGTGAATCCAGAGTAGCTTCACGTTTTTCATCCGATTTTTTCTTTGTTTTTTTTTCCCCTCGAATTTCTTAGTCCAATTTTTTAATTTGAATTTCCGCTGAAAACTTGCATATCCACTTCCCTCTTCTCAGAACTGTGACTATCTCTCCCTGATAATACTCGAATAATCGTAAATCTTGGGATTTTTTCGACTGGAAAAGAATGGCGGATTCGGATAACGAATCGGGGGGGCACAAAGATCACTGCGAAATCTCCCAAAAAGAGCAAGACAGGTTCCTCCCGATCGCAAACGTGAGCAGAATCATGAAAAAGGCCCTGCCCGCGAATGCCAAAATATCCAAAGACGCCAAAGAAACGGTGCAAGAATGCGTCTCTGAATTCATCAGCTTCATCACCGGCGAAGCTTCCGACAAGTGTCAGCGAGAGAAGAGAAAGACGATCAACGGCGACGATTTGCTGTGGGCGATGACCACTCTAGGATTCGAGGATTACGTCGAGCCACTCAAAATTTACTTGCAGAGGTTTAGGGATACTGAAGGGGAGAAAAGCGCCTTGGCCGGAAGAGGAGAGAAGGAGGGCGGCGTCAGCTCCGGCGGCGGCGGAGGAAACGGTGGCGCAGTGAATCTAGGGAATAGTACCGGTGGATATGAAGGAATGTATGGTATGAATATAATGGGCCACCAAGGAGGACCCGTGTACGGGTACGGGCAGATGGCTGGTGGATCCGGGAAGGTCGGATCGGGCTATCATATCGGACCCGGGTCGGGTGGCTCCGGCGGGCGGGCAAGGTAGCTTGAATTCTGTCGCCCCGGGTCTTCGAGTGATTAGTTATTATAATCCTTGATTGGTGGTGATAATTCTGGTCATGGGTAATTAATTTCTCTCTATATATAATAATAATTACAATAATAATTAATATATATTTGACTATATTTCATAGGCAATAAATTTTATGTATATGTGTTTGGTTTTGTAAGGTAAATGACTATAGTTTGGTTTCTTTTTTTTTTTTTGCTGTTTCTATATGTGATTATTATTGGTTTTTTTAAAAACCTTGATCTTGGTTATTTGTTTGTAATTGTGATACTAGTTAAGCTCGGGTTGAAATATAGGGAGATTTTGATTATGTTGTAGACTTTGAATTTTTATTTTTATGAACGATATTCAAACTTGCTTTGTATGTATTTTCTCGAGAACTTGACCATCTGTTGGATTATAAATATTGTTCAAACATAACTATAGATTCCTAGATTTTTATAATAAAATATTGTAATTTGATTGAACGAGATAGCGCAAACATTTAGACAACACTTGATGTGTAAGATAAAAGATTCATCGATGACTGAAATTTATTTTATCTAATGTTCGATTCAAATTTTAAAACGAATTAGTGTTATACTCTTGTTATCTTATCTAAATACAATGATATATAATTCTTATATTATATATTTTACTCTGTCACGTCAACGAATCAAACAGTGTCTTGTATTATAAAATGTAAAAATGATAATTAAGATGTAATTAGGTTAAAACATCATACCATGAGACCCTTTTTTTGGTTTAACGGATTGAACTTTAATGATAGCTATATGATAGATATACTAATACCAAACTAATAAATATATGACACCAACTTTTTTTTAATTATAGTGGACAAGAGTTAATAAGTTCGAAATCAGAATAAAATATGAATAATCCATTATAATGTAATAATCATAAATATAATATCGTTAGAATCAGGACTACTTGTGTAGCCTATAGTACACGTCATTTGGCATCGTATTGAAATTAAATTAAATAAAGTATCACTTTTTTAATTGATTAATCAACTTGAATTGAATGGATAAAATCAATCACACGTATGTCAGCACGCACTTTGGATATTTATTAGTTAAGTGGTACGCTCTGACTCATTAATTTATAAAAACAATTAGTTCAGCACTGTCCCACAGACCGTTAGTACCCCACAGATATTTAATTATGTCGCGTTTGGCACCTCCCCCTGATTGAGTTGTCATATCTCAGTTCTTCAAGTTTCAATTTTTTATATTGAAGAATTAATTCGTTCTGAATTTGAAGTGAATCCAAGTTCTTATATTCAATCGTTTGTCAACTGGTACATACATGAGTATAGTGTTCATATGACAAAACATGGATCATTAGAACATATGTTATCTAGTATCTCTTAACCCGAACTCAACCGTTAGAAAAAACACAACATGAACATACACCAGTTGGTTCGAAGTAGTAAATTTTAGGTAGGTGTTCGGCTAAACAACCCAAATTATCACAGCTCAAATGACTCCTAACCATAGGTACTTAAATGATGGAGACTTGCATTATGTGATCAAAATCTTGGTTGTGTAAATGTAATGTCATCTTCGATTTATTAATGGAGGGCCCATTCCATATCAAATAATTCAACCTTGATTTGTGACAAGAAGCCACTTTAGCACTTCTGTCTTGTTATTTTCAAGGTTGATCGACAGATCAAGTCTGAAGTCTTCTTCTATACACCCTTATTAATATTACAAAATCATTAACCTTAGACCCTCCTTTAAGGATACTATCCCAAGGGAAAAAAGTAGCTTGAAATTTCCCTCTTTTGGGTTGATGCCCATTACAACCGGAACTGGTCCGAATCGCCAGAACTTATGGTCGTGTTTGGAACTTGGGTTATGACGTACATACGAAGGTTATTTGGTCTGTTCAGAAACCTAGCACGAATTGAAGTCAGGTGAGCACTTTACCATAGCACACACTGGCACTGGTTACCAAAACCAATGGAAATACAAAGTTAGCACAAGGGATGGGATCTACGGCATATTAAATAAAGTTAACAAACACACACAAATATCACAAAAATATCCAGTCGACAGGCAAATCAGGCAGGCAATAATGTAAGAGACAAAGGGAGCCAAAATACATGCAACCCGTGGATCAGGTGAAGGGGGCCGTGCGTGTGCCAAATCTAGCATACAGAAAAACACCACTACCAATGCACCTCTCTCAAAAGTAAGGACAAACTCAAAAGTACATGAGCCCTACAGGTTCTTGGTTTTTGTCAACCACATAGAATTCGGTGGGACATGAGTGGCGCCTTCATGGAAAAGCAAATCTTGGAATATAACGAATGATGAAAAAGAAAGATCTTGCAAGTTAATTTTACTCGTAAACATGCCGGAACTGTTGATTCTACGAATTTATTGGAAACAATCAAAAGTTAGCCAGTAGGTTGATGTCACTTATAAGTTACAATAAACTACAGCTGGCTTAACTTCAGAAAATGAAGATAAATTACACTATTGGTAGCAACAGATTAAGTTACACTATTGGTAACAACAAATTAAGTTACAAGGAAGAAAAATGAACAGGGGCCATACACCGGTCTTTAAGTTGCATCTTCAGAGTACAGATTTAGGCTTTGACATCTTGGCTGGAAGGCTTTTTTTTATCGTTATCAATTTCATGTCTGTCTTCTGCATCACCAGCATCAATTAGTTTTGTGAGCTCAGCCTGAAGAATGGTCTTTATTGATGATTTCCTTGATGTCATGTCCATATTGAATCGCTTCGCTGAAATGTCCGTATGGTGAAGTAAAATGAGATGGAATTGAATCATTGCGCTGGATGTAGAGATTTTAACAAACTAACATAACTACAAACATTCATTATCAATGAAATATTTTCCGGCAGTTTTAGGGAGTGTTTGTTTATAGATTTTTTCTTCACAAATTTGTTAAAAAAAATTATTATCACTTATATTTAGAGTTTGCAAACAATATTTATCGCAAATTGTGACGGAGTATGGTTTTTCTGTGTTTTTTCCCCCTAAGTCGAGCAATGGTGGAATGCAAGATCTGTCATTAAACTAAAGTTGAATCTAAAATCTGTCATATTTTCTGTATTCTATGACAACAGTTCATGCCTACTCTCTCTCCCCCCACCCCCCTCTCTCTTCTCAGCTTTTATATATATATATATATATATATATATATATATATTCTTTTTTTAGGATTTAATATTTATTGTTTCACAGCTTAAACCTTGTCATATCCATTCTAGAGCTTAAATTGTTGAATGTGTTTGTCAGTTTAAATTCTATGTATATCATTTATTTGTTTGGTTTTTAGAGTTTATGCTGCACAGTCCTATATAGTTGTTCGGATTCAAATAATTAAGATTTATATGGTTTGCAGTATTCAAATGTTTGTTTGATGATTATGGATCAAATTTTTAATGAATATTTTTCATGTTATATTGCATTGACTGCGAATTTATAGTCCAGATCTTAAAAATTGTGATGATACAGGTGTTTAATTTAACCTTTGTTTTCACTTCAAGTCATGGAAATTGTTCTCTCTGTTTCAAATTTAACTATTTAGATCGAATTAGTTAATTGCCATTTAATTATTGAATTTGTATTTACTTATTCATAGGATTTTAACTTTTTCCAGCGACATTACTTTTCGTGGCATATCAAGAAAACAATATAAACGATGAGTTTTGATCCACATATCACGTATGCTATATAAGAAAATGGAGACCTTTCTCGATGAAATTGAGTGCTATGGAGTGTACAGTTAATTGCTGGTCATTTTATTTGTTAATTAATGATGGAGAGGCCATCATTACCGATGCCATAGTTAATAGCTGTCATTTTTTTGTAGTGATAAGAAAAGTAAAGTGCATATGAAAAGAAAAATAATCAAGGAGGGCTTACCAAGTGTCTTCAGAATGTCATTGAAGGTAGCCTGCAGTGATAAGTACGTAACTTGTCATCTATGAAACAAGAGAATTACAAACTAAGAATGAAGAATAACTAGACATTCATTTCGATGACAATGAAATATCAAAACATTGAGTTTCAGTAATTCCCTATGAATACTCAATCATCATATCATATAGCATAGGGGTGCGATACCTAATAACAAAATGTGCCAATGATGACAAAATTATCGATTCCAAAGGTTTAGAGAGACCTTAAACCATGAAGCAAACTATGATAAAGTTCCGAAAGCCAATGCCTCGTTTCAAATGCAAGTGAAAAAATGAACAACATGCAAGTAAGTAAATCGTCCTCAACTCTCTTCCTCCTCAAACCCATGACACCTTAAGCAAAGAGTATTCCATTGTCTAACCTTATTGAAATCGACCTCTGTAAGGATCTCGCAAATCGCATTTCTGATATCGTCATCCTCGATATTTGATTTCTCCTCAGCGGGCTTATCCACTTTCACCTTCAGAACCTTCTTGCCTGCATGAGTACAGAAATAAAATACTGATACCCAAAGATTCTCAAGGGTCACATATAGGTCGAAAGTGAATCACTTACATAACAGTTCAATTGCAACCAAATGGTCATTTTTGGATTTTTTTAATTTTGGTAGACAATTGATTGAAGACGAAAAAAATACAATTCTCACCGATGCTCTCCTGCAATGCAGATTTCTTTAGACTTGATAACTTCGTGTCTGATTCATCTTTCTTCTTCCCTGAAGACTTCTTTGCACTCTTGCGGTTATAGGTATTAGGGCGACTTTGAGGCGATTTTGCCAGTGTTTTTCTAGATGGAGAGCTGGCCTTCTTAGAGATAGTTACTTCCTTTTTAGCAATTTCAGCAGATCTCTTTTGCACAGATGACTTAGCCCGAGCTGGCTTCTTCTTTCCCTTGTCTTTATCAGATTCCTTTTCCAAGTCACTTTCTTTCTTCTCAGTTTCAGTTTGTTCAGACATCTTAACATCTGATATTTCGGCAACACTATTGATACCTTCCTCCTCATGTGCTTCCTCCCCTTCTTCTGATCCAGGCTGGGAGCTTTTTGCCTCTCTTTTCTTTTTAGATGCCCCCTCAATTTTCTTTTGATTCTGAGAATATCAGGCACAGATTTACCGAGAATTTCAAGTTTAAAGTTTTGCACATCAACTTCTACAATGCTCATTACTTTAATTTCTTTTGAATGTGGGACTTCTATGTTTCACACATCAACTTCTGTCATGCAAGACATTCTTTTGCCCTCTCATCATGTGTCTAAAACCCCAAATTCATACTTGAATCAAAACCTGCTAAGGTCTGGCTATTTAAGAAACAAAAGTTACAAAACATTGCACAATAACCACAATTACAACAGAATGGGTACCTTAACTGAGCCTTTTGCTGGTGTATCACTATCAGAGGCTGATTTGCTGGTCCTTTTCCTCTTTTTTCCTTTACTTGACTGGTTAATTACAGGGATATTCATGTAAATATGATAGAACAAATCGACCAACGGTTTATGTTGCAGCAAGATTTTCGAAGCTAGTAACTTAAGTACAGAACCTGCTCTTTTTCAGCAAGCAATCTGGTAGAAGTTGCACAAGGAGCCTCCAAAAATTTGATTAGATTTGAAATTATATCCTCCTGAAATTAAAGAATCTGAGAGCTTATGTTTGGGCAGGCAAAGAAGGAACAATGCTACAGCAAATTGATACTCGTACTTCAAGGTGAGCATGATCATATGTAAAGCACGAGGCTTGTTTACAATTAGAAACAAAACAATAAATAAAATGTGGACTAAGTTAACAGCATTATTTTTTTTAATAAAAGGCATGGATAATATCATTTCATACGCTAATTATGAACCATAAATCCAAATAACGATTGTGGGGGATAAATCAACAAACCTTTTTTGGATTCGAATTTGGTAAATCTAGGACATCACATAACTCCACCAGCTTCTCTTTGACAAACTTTTCAAGTTTTTCTCTTACTTTTGTCAGTTGCTTTTCCTGAGAAAATGATCAATTTGGACAGGTGAAGTTATCAGTCTAAGGAACTCAATGGCAACATCATATCAAGTTTTGTCATTACCTCATTACCACGCCAAACAAATCCAGAGAATCTTGATATGTTGTTCTTGACTTGAGCAGTCTGAAGATGTCAGACGAGTATAAACTAAATAGAAATCTAATGTTATCAACAAAAGCAATCTATAGTTCAGCCAACACAACATGCCAACATTTTTAAAGCACAAGATAACGCATGTCGTACACCTAAGATTGCTTTCACCAAATTAATTTAGAACAAATCGCATAAGTTGGTAAAAGATAGGGCCCTCAAGGAACTGCTGATAGAAACAATTTGAACAGATAGATATGCTGCCAAGGAATAGAGAACAAACCAGAGCTTCTAGATGAATCATATTGCATTCTAGCATCAAAGTGCAAGAGGTACAACAGTTTAGTAATGCAATGCATGGGAAAGAGTACAGGTCAGCAACATGATTACAAGATATAGTAAAAATTATTATTGTCACTAACCCCCAATCCTAAGAATAAGAACTCAAGGTTTACCTTTCCTCTCCTTCCAAAAAGAATAGTATGCAGTAGTTTGAATGTATCTTCATTTTTCTTTCTGGACAACTTGTATGCAACTGAAAAAGTTGTTCAACAATAAATTGAAATTCTATGTCACAATTAGATAGACTTACCATATTATTTTCTCAAAGCCAAAATTGCGTATGAGAAATAAGTTAATAAGAAAATTCACAATTGTGTTGGGTAACTAGACTAGGTTTTGTAAATTTTTTATATGCAATGACACATGGCTGTAGTGCAGCAAAGCAGTATCACAATATTGCAGCCAATCGGACATCATGAGATAAAGATAATTTGCTGTGCGTGCTTGCATAGTACAGAAATGACGAAATTAATGAAAAATGAATACCCTTTGGAATGTCTTTCAGTGCAGTTCCACGACCCTGAAACCAAAAATAAACATGCCACAAGGTAATTCATCTACATTATTCCAAGCAACTTAATTTCAACCTTGCAGAAACTGTAGCTGTAGTGGCATAGAGATCGAAAAGAGTGAATTTAAGGCTTAAAGTTTGATACCTTTTCAACATGGAACTCCTTGGCAGAGTCCTTATCAATGGATGCAACCAACCTTTCCACAGATTTTCGTTCCCGCACAGGACGCTCAATCATGGGAGTTGCAGGTGTTTTCATCTCCTCCTTTGTCTCAACCATGGTTTTAGGCTCTTTTATCTTATTGTCAGTTGGGGTTCTAGATTCTTTCTCTGTATGCTCTTCGGATTTCTTTTTCTTGCTTTTATCTTGTTTTCCAGCACTGCTTTTACTTCTTGGCCGCTTCTTCCAGCTCTTCTCTTCTTTAGGTTCTTCTGGCTTTTCTTCCACCCCTTTCATTCCATCATCCTCCTCGTCAACCTTATCCTCATTTTCCCTCTTGGTAATGTCCTCAGTGTCACCTGCTTTCTTTTGGCTTTTGTCATCCTCTTTAGCTTCCTCAGGGACGGTGTCTTGATTTTCTTGTCCTTCGGCTCCCTTTGTTCCTTCTTGTTTGCTTCCCTTGGCTTCGTTCTCTTTAATCCCCTTGCTTTCATCGACTTCTTCCTTATCCACATGCAATTCCAGAGATTCAACATTCCCATCACCGCCTTTATCCTCTTCCATTTGTTCTACTCCACCACTTTGCTCTTCCCTTTTCTCTGCCATATCCTCGGTCGTTTCCGCCACATCGGCCTTCCCCTCTGCCTTTCCATTTGTCACTGGTTCCGACTCCTCGGACAACACACTTTCCTCACCCATAACACCCTAAAATTGAAAGTCAAGCACTTCACCAACTCCTTCAGTCTGCTGACCCGAAATAAACTGCAACGAAATTATGAACAGCAGCGCATCAATTTAACTAGAAATTGCAGTGCGTCACGCGGGAAGTAGGGAACTTAAAACAGAATTAAAAAATGTCATCTTTTCCAAATTCCTTAAACGTGACAGCCAGGGGAAAGTAAATTAAACCCCACGCAGAGTCCACACAGAAGTCATTAGCTCGCCAAACCAGGAAAAACGAATCCCATAAAAAGCAATCAGACTCTAAAATTGCATAGGAAATCGCAAAATAAACAAAATTCAGCAGCACTCGCACGTCCAAATCACCAACAAATAAAGAAGAACAACACCTTAAGTAGTAGGATTCCACGATCATGATCATAATTGGAACTTAAGAGTTCGAACGAAGACAAGAAAGAGGAACTTACGCAGGTTTTCGAAGCTAAAATTCAAAGGTACGCAGCTCCTCTTGCGAAGTGATTTTCACCATTTCTGGAGCATCAGAAGTTCGGTGGGTGGCGATCACAACTGTTGTTTCAGTGAGCGGACTTCAAGCTCAAATTATAATTCAGTGTAATGCCATGTGGGATTGAAACGGGTCATTACATTGTCAACGGCTGAGATTGATCTTTAATGATTGTATGGACGGTGAAGATTTTATTCTTTTTGTGAACTTATCTAGTTACCGTTGACCTGTCCGGAAGCACGCTATTTGAATTGGGCTCTCATGGGCCTTTGGGTTACTTGGCCCAGCAGGCAGTTGACTATAGTAGTATAGTGGCTCCAAGCCTATTTTGATAATATATGTTTTTTTTCCCCCTAAAATTGATTCCGGCAATCTCTATTGTTAAAGTTTCCATTTTTGTCCTTTATCTTTAGTTTATAAAAAAATTAATTTTTTTCCCAACGTGACGTTGATATGACATCAATGCGACTTTGATTTGGCGTTAACATGTACAGTGTCATATCAACAACACCATGGATAAAAATGACTAAAATTGCTCAAAATCGGATAGTAAAAAGATTAAGATTGAATTCTGGTAATACAGAAGAGTAAATCAATGCAATTTTCTTAATTGTAATATTTCCGGATAGAAATCCAAATTTTTATTTGTTTTTGTTTATTCCAATCTAAAAACATTCTCCTACCAATACCACCCTTGGAATGGATGGAATTTATGAACTCCTAAAACCTTGGAAAATCTTAGAATCCCATAGCTTCGTCCCCTCAATTTTTACAAAGGTGGTGGTTTATCCCACAAAAAGGCCAATGAATGGTTCTCCTTATCTAATGATTTAACTTTCTTTTCTCCATGCACACACACATATATATAGACTTAATTCTTAACTATTGAAGATGTGTATATAACATTGATCGATCCATCCGATCAAGAAAAAAAGCATGGCGAAGGCGGCGTCGATGGCGTGTATCATGACATTACTTGTTCTTTCCTCGTTTCTTTCAGAATCTACAGAGGGTAAGAAATTCATCTTTTACGCTGATCTATTGGCCAATCGAATCCCTCCCGGATTAACCCCGGTGGCTGCAAACGAATACACACCTCGGTGCCTGAGCAAAGAAGAATGCGATGAGTATGCAAGGTTGCACCTCATCCGGAAGCTCTTGTCTTTAAAAGATATTCCCAAGGTTTCTTCTCATGGTGTTCAAAGTTCCATTGGCCATATGAATTAAGCCATTCATTTTCTTTAATATCCCTATATTCCCAACTCTTTCGAGATTTGTATATTAACAAAATTTGGTGTCACAATCTGTATTTTTATCCAATGCCAAGTTTAATTTTATTTGATTTAGCATTTTCTATTTAAGGAAAAAGAAAATATCACCGTAAATCGACATCACATTACTACTATAAAAACCAAATTCATATAAAAGTAATCTATATTTTTTTAAATAAATTTTTACTGTTTACAATTTTTTTTAATATATGCATGCATAGACAATAGAGTGTCTAGATATGCTAGTATTTTATTATCCTTAACAAATAAATGGCATATAAATAATTAAAATTGACCAAGATACAACTGCGTTTATCCATGTTGTTGCTCCCTTTTGATTTATGCTCAACATCACTTCCTCGCCTCCACGATTTATCAAAGGTACTCAAATCATAAAGAAGACGTGTTACGGGGCTCTGTTTCATCAGTTGCCCTCTTTTCTGAAAGAATATGAAATTGAAGCTACTCAGAGCTCACGGTCCTGTAGTTCACTTTGTTGTCAATGCACGTCAAAATCACACTTTCTTCAAGATCACGATGGGGGTCTCAGATTTCCCCGACTAGACTTTGGTGGGTTCGTTTTGGCAACATCGACCGTAATCATCCAGCCGTTGATGATCTGGAAGAACCAAAAAAAAGAAACTTGGAATATCTTGTCAACAACGGTACAGTGTATTTTTTTAAAAAAAAAAAAACTGTGTACAGGTAAACCAAGTTCAGCCACCTTGCCATTCATCTCACGAAGAGCGGTACTTGCAGCCTCCTCGGTCGTGTACTCTACAAAAGCGTAGCCTTTTGACCTCTTAGAGATTTTGTCCATTATGACTTTAACTGCAAAGAAAGGAAACTTGAATACAGATAAATGGGAGAATATGTTTATGTGATGTTCTTCTAAAGTAAATAATCGCTAATCCTTTGCCCATGGCATTTTACCTTCAACTAGTTCACCAAAACCTGCAAAAGCTTCGGCCAACGTTTTCTCAGATGTGTAGAAGGATAGACCTGAAGAGATAAACCACACAGCAAGAATACTCGATTTAGTAGTAAAAAAGGGTGTTGTGTAGCTTATATGGAACAGCAGCCCTATTGCAGATTGATCGAGGATGAAAAAGTCATAGATCAAGACGTTATCTTTTATCCAATTCAGTGTGATGATATGGTTTCGAGATTTATGTCATGTCACATTGCAAAAAGGAAACACTGCAGAAATGGAGAGACTGCAGTCAAAAGGGCAGACATTCATTTCAAAGGCTGTGTGTCATGACTTCCTTTTGATCAATCAATATCAATATTGCTGGGTAAACTACGGTTTTACAAGCTAAACACTGCAGAGTATTCTCCTGAATGCATACTCCCACTCTCGATGTATAAAGTTTTTTTGCACTAATTTAGAAGATATGACCAATAATCAAGATGCCTAACTTGTTTATATCTCATTAATCAGTTGATTTTTATCAGTGTTCTAAATGGCGGCCCTCGACCGCCACGCCTCGGCATGAGGCGGTCGTTTCAGGCGGGCGAGGCGGGCGAGGCGGGTGCTCGGGCGGTTGAAGCGGTTGAGGCGGCCAAGGCTTTTTAAATTGAGTCAAGGTCCATAGTCAACTAATTTTAAATTCTAGTAAAAAATCAATACATTTTAAAATCCTAGTCAAAGTTTATCTATTTTAAAACCCTAGATCTTGACTCATTTCAAAAACACTAGCCACTTTTTTTTTTCATTTTTGCTCTCCCACCCTCCACCACACACCTCAGCCGCCTGCCGCCGCCCGCCACCCATAAAAATGCTTTAAAAAAATTCAACCGCTAGGCGGTGCCTAGGCGGCCGAGACGGTAGGCGGTCACGGACCGCACCGCCACCGCCTCCCGCCATTTACAACACTGATTTTTATTGAGTAGTTACAGAAGACACTATGATACCTCAGTTATTGACTTATCACTGGCCCTTTGGGTTAAATAATAAAAACCAGATTACGAATCAACATGATGTCCACAAAGGATACAACCGTGTCATTTTCAGTAAGAAACAGTATGGTGAAAACCAACAGAATGACATAACTTTTTCATTTGGAGTGTAAATATACCAGTTACAAATAGCTTTTTCGTTTTAATATTGGTAGTTGGCAATGAGGCTGGAGAATCTTCCATGGCACCGGATTCACCTGCAAGATTAACACATGTATGCGTTCAAAATTGTCATAGTAGATGGTTCAAAAAAATTGTAGTGGCAGATAAAAGAACCCAAAATGTAGCCTCGTCCATGAACTAAGTCCATGATACATGGGAATTTCCTAAATTGGGGGAAAATACATATTTCTACAAAGCGCTAGTAATGGTTCCTCGGATTGACTGCTATGTTCTGCTCATAAAAACAAACTCATCCGTACTCCCCAACTTTTATATATTCATATCTGCAGCAGTTAACAGCACTATACTCTAAAACATTAACAGCACTAGACTCAAAAATAAAATCACCTGTTACTTTCAACATATATGATTTACGGCTTCTTTTCAAGAGGAAAATAAAGTCATGTGTGGCCGTGATCATACGTTCATAACCATTTGAACACATAGTTCATGCAGAAAATGTAGTAACAATGACAAACCACTATAATCTTTATCATCTGACCCAAAATTTTCATCTGACTGGACAGACAACACACCAGGAATTCCTGCACCGAATAAAGATGTTTATCAACAACATACAGACACAAATTGTTCATATTAAACAATTGATGCAGAAAAAAATAAAACCAACCAGCTAAATCTTGAGCACATTCATTGTCTAGTTCACAACAGAAGCCATAGTTGGATTGCCAAGAAACATGATACATGCACATCTGAGCATCTTTCTCACTGTAATAAGGATACATTATGTGACCTAAAAAAAACTTTACGGAAGAAACAGCAGAAATAAGTAAAAATTCAAAACAAAAACTAGTACGCACTTCCCCAAAACTCTTATTAATACTTGAGTATAGTAATCAACCACATTCGCCTTCCTAATGGCTCCAACTGCTGGCCTACCCATTCGAACAAGCCAATGTTTAGTAGTTCCAGCAGGAAACAATAATGCTTTCCCATAAAAATAGGTTGATTGAAGCCCGTTGTTCAAACTGCTGTAGTCTTTTCGCACGGAGTCAAAGTCGGGATCTGGCTTAATCAATAGCACCTCAGGCCTGCCTATAAAAATCGAAAGCAAGTATCGATAACTCAAGATCATTCATTCAACCATTCAAATACACTTCGAACTTGTAAAACTTCAATAGCAAAACCAGATATTAATATCCTGAAAACATGGTGTCAATGAATTAAGCAGTACCAGCTAGTTCATTAGCAGTTTTCTCATCGATGTCACAGCAGAAACCAAAATGAGTATCAGAAGAAGCATCGTACATACAACTCTGAGCATCCTCCTTGCTGAACAAACAATGAATCACAACAGAAATCAAATATGAATTCCCCCAACAAAAAAAAGACAGCAAATGCAGATAAATGAGTCCAAGAAAAATAATACTCGACTTGAGGAAAAATGAAAAATGAAGAAGAAAAACTCACGAGCCTAAAACCCTTTCAAGTACATTGACATAGTAATCAATTGCTTGAGGTCTAGCAGTGAATCCCAATGGCGGGGCTTCCATGAGAACCATCCAGTGCCGCCTGCCATGACTAGTTGAAGAAGCAGAAGCAGAAGCAGAAGCAGAAGCAGAAGCAGAAGCAGAAGTAGAAGTAGAAGTGGCAGCTTCAGAGACCGACGAAGAAAAACGAGAAATGGGAGAACAGTGGGACGTAATTGCTTTGAAGTTGAGGGCAAGAGATTTCGGGTGTGGGACTTTGGCTGAGAGTATCGGAAACGATGAGGCGGCGGCGACCGCCGCTGAACACCACACGGCCTCCATCTCTGACACTCGAGTCAAGTCATATGGGCGAAATCCAAACCACTTATGTAAAAGGGAAAAGAGACGCTGCAATCTCAATTTTGAAACTGTGGTTGAAAAAGTAAAAATTTTAAAACTCAAAATATATTAAATTTTATATTTTAAATATATTTTTCTCTCAATTCAATTGTATTTTTTATCATAAATAAAGACTTATTTATAGATTCATATTTGAGATTAGTCCAAAAATAAATATATCATCATCTACATCATCATACACTAATTTTTCACATTTTACAACTCAATATTCAACATTCAACATTCAATATTCAACATAATATTAATAATAATAATATTTTTCAACACTCCCCCTTGTGATGATGATCGTGATATGATGACTGTCTTCATTACGTATTTTATACTGCCTCGTTAAAAACTTACTAGAAGAAACCCAGTGGGATAAAAACCATAGTAAGGAAAAAAGAGTGCAGTCACGTAAACTCCCCCTCATGTTAACATGAGTGATTCTTCACATATTCCGCAGATTGCGCATCCCAATGTTGTATATATGCTTTCTGAATATCGTCGTGGGAAGTGCCTTTGTGAAGAGATCTGATGAGTTCTCACTTGATTGAGTATAACAGATATCAATATCTTTATTCTTCTCAAGCTCTTGAGTGTAGGCAAAGAACTTTGGGGGTATATGTTTTGTTCTGTCACTTTTGATGTATCCTTCTTTCATTTGAGCAATACATGCAGCATTGTCTTCATACAACGTCACAGGCTTCTTGTCTACTGATAATCCACAAGAAGTTTAGATATGTTGTGTCATTGATTTTAGCCAAACACATTCACGGCTTGCTTCATGTAGCGCAATAATCTCAGCGTGATTTGATGAAATTGTTACGAGTGTTTGTTTCTGTGAACGCCAAGAAATTGCGGTGCCTCCACGAGTAAATACATATCCAGTTTGAGAACGTGCCTTATGTGGATCAGATAAATATCCAGCATCAGCATAACCAATGATACTTTGATTGGTGTCTTTTGAGTACAAAAGTCCCAAATCTGTTGTTCCTCGTAGATAACGAAATATATGTTTAATTCCGTTCCAGTGCCTCTTTGTTGGATATGAACTGAATCTTGCCAATGAATTTACAGCAAAAGATATATCAGGTCTAGTGCAATTTGCAAGATACATAAGGGCACCAATGGCACTTAGATATGGTACTTCTGGACCAAGAATAACTTCATCTTCTCCACATGGACGGAATGGATCCTTTTCTATGTTTAATGATCTTACAACCATTGGAGTACTTAATGGATTTGATTTATCCATATTAAAATGTTTAAGGATCTTTTCTGTATAATTTGCCTGGTGAACAAAAATTCCACATTCTTTTTGTTTGATTTGCAAATCCAGACAATACTTGGTTTTTCCAAGATCCTTCATTTCGAATTCTTCCTTCAAGTACATCATAACTTCTTGAATTTTTTTATTCGTTCCAATGATGTTTAAATCATCAACATATACAACAATAATTACACATCCGGATGTTGTTTTCTTGATGAAAACACAAGGGCATATTGGATCATTTACATATCCTTTTTTCATCAAGTGCTCACTTAGCCGATTATACCACATTCGGCCGGATTGCTTTAACCCATATAATGATCTTTGCAATTTTACAGAATAAAATTCTCTGGGTTTTGAACTTTGTGCTTCAGGCATCTTAAATCCTTCAGGGATTTTCATGTATATATCACTATCAAGTGATCCGTATAAGTAAGCTGTAACAACATCCATAAGACACATTACCAAATTTTCAGACACTGCCAAACTAATCAAATATCGAAACGTAATTGCATCCATAACAGGAGAATACGTTTCTTCATAATCAATTCCAGGCCTTTGAGAAAAACCTTGTGCAACAAGTCTAGCTTTATATCTGACTATTTCATTTTTCTCATTTCGCTTTCGAATAAAAACTCATTTGTATCCAACAGGTTTTACACCTTCAGGTGTGAGGACTATAGGTCCAAAAACATTGCGTTTATTCAGGGAATCCAATTCAACCTGAATGGCATCTTTCCATTTGACCCAATCATGACGAGTTTTACATTCACCAAAAGATTTTGGTTCATGATCCTCATTTTCATTTACGATGTCACAAGCCACATTATAAGAAAATATCTCATCAATATCTTCTATGTCTTTTCGGTTCCATATTTTTTCAGTATTAATATAATTGATAGAGATTTCACGATTCTCGTCAGTTTGTGGTTCTGACAGAATATTTTCATCATCAGATGATTCTTCTGGAACACCATTTTCTATTTTATGATCGTCGTGTTTCTCTATGCCTTTTCTTTTCCGAGGATTTTTATCCTTGGAATCGACTGGTCTTCCACGCTTCAAGCGTTTTATGACATCATGAGTGTCTTCAATTTGTTTCTTTGGAATTTCAATTCGAGCAGGGGCATTTACAGCATGTATATATGATTTTGTTACCCTTTTTGTGTCTGCAAATGCATCTGGCGTTTGATTTGCAATTCTTTGCATGTGCACAATTTGTTGTACATCTTTCTCACATTGTTTGGTCATTGGATCCAAATGTAACAATGATGGTACATACCATGTGATTTCTTTTTTGATGTGTTTCTTTTCTCCCCCTAACACTGGGAAGATTTCTTTATTAAAATGACAATCAGCAAAGCGTGCTGTAAACACATCGCATGTCTGAGGCTCAAGATATCGAATGATTGATGGACTATCATAACCAATATAAATACCGATTTTTCTTTGTGGACCCATTTTTTATCGTTGAGGTGGTGCAATAGGCACATACACCATACATCCAAAAATTCTCAGATGAGAGATATTTGGTTCTTTACCAAATGCAAGTTGCAATGGGGAGAATTTATGATATGCACTTGGTCTGATGCGAATTAATGCCGCAGCATGTAAAATTGCATGTCCCCATATAGAAATAGGGAGTTTTGTTCTCATAATCATTGGTCTAGCAATCAGTTGTAGACGTTTAATCAATGATTCAGCTAATCCATTCTGTGTATGAACATGAGCAACAGGATGTTCAACAGTGATTCCCATTGACATACAATAATCATTGAAAGTCTGGGATGTAAATTCTCCAGCATTATCAAGTCTTATTTTCTTGATTGTATAATCGGGAAATTGATTTCGCAATTTTATTATTTGAGCCATCTATCTTGCAAATGCCACATTCCGAGTTGACAATAAGCATACATGTGACCATCTGCTAGAGGCATCGATCAATACCATAAAGTATCGAAATGGTCCACATGGTGGATGAATTGACCCACAAATATCACCCTGAATACGTTCAAGAAATATGGGTGATTCAGTTTGGATTTTAGCTGGCGATGGTCTTATAATAAGTTTTCCAAGAGAACATGCTTTACATTAAAACTTATTATTCTGAAAGATCTTCTGGTTTTTCAATGGATGACCATGCGTATTTTCAATAATTCTTCGCATCATTATTGAACTAGGATGTCCCAATCGATCATGCCAATTTGTTAATATTGAAGAACTATTAACCACCATATTTGATTCGATTGGCCTTATATGTGTATAATGCAATCCAGTAGGGAGCATTGATAATTTTTCAACCACATATTTCTTTCCTGATTTATATGTGGTAAGACACATATATTTCTGATTTCCATCAGTTATCGTCTCAGTATCATACCCATGAGAATATATGTCATTAAAACTCAACAAATTTCTTTTCGATTGTGGTGAATATAAAGCATCATTTATCAGAAATTTTGTATCATTAGGTAACAAAAAATGTGCTTTTCCACAACCTTCAATCAAGTCTACAGGACCTGATATGGTATTCACCATTATTTTTGTTGGTTTTATTTCCAAGAAATATCTTTCATCTCGCAGAATAGTGTGTGTTGTACCACTATCTGGTATGCAAATTTTCATGATATTATTTCCATGTTTGCTCATAGCATTTTCCATATCAAACTTCACAAAAAATACAATAAAGAAAAATTAATTACAATACAAATGCAAAATATAGCATGCTTTATAATACAAAAATGCATGAAAAATACAAATTTGTTACAATGTAGTCCCACCAATATTTTAATCAATGTCTTCGAAATCATTCAAAAAATCTGCAGCATTGAAACTAGTTGAACCAATTAAACGGTCACTATCTTCAACAAAATTTATCTCTTTTCCTTTCCCCTTTGTCGATTCTTTATAGAGCTTACATAGGTGCTCAGGAGTTCGACAAATATGTGACCAATGTCCTGAAATGCCACATCTATAACAAACACTCTCAGATCTTTTTGAGTGATTTTCATTTTCACTCATATTTTCATGCTGCCTTTTTGGTGGGTGATTCGTGACGTTCTTTTGAGATGAGTTATTGAAATAACTACCTCGATACTAGTAGAAAATATAGAATATACTTCGTCAGCTTTTACTTCGTCTATCAATATTTCCGAAGTAATATACATTTATTTACTTCGTTAATAAAATTAATGAAGTAATATAGATTTTATACTTCGCCAAATAAAAAACACGGGCTTCATTTAAAATTTTAAGTTGTATTTAACTTTGGATTATGTATTTGATGAAGTAAAAAATAACAAAATTAAATTTATAATGCATAATTGATGAAGTAAAATCTAGAACCGATTTTTTTATTCTTGCTCCATCGACAAACCCATTCTCTCTTTCCCTTCCTTTAGGTTTTCCTCTCTCGATCTCTATCCTCGATCTCCACTTTGAGGGCAGATGCCTCCGATCTATCATAGCTTCGAAGAGGTGACTGTGGTCAGGAAGGTTTCAACTCAATTGTGACCTCCTTCAAGCCCTATAACTGTAGATTCGATCTAATGTCCGTGGCTGGATCTGCACCAGGTGACTTCCCTTTTTTCGTTTATTAGCTATTTTCGATCGATTAGTAGTGTTTTAGCATGGATTCGAAGTTTAGGAAACCATTCTGAAACATTCCATTCTTTTTAGCTCGTTTCAACCGTGTTTGGAAATATTCCGGCAAGTCTCGCCACGACCGCTGCTCTAACTCCGGCAGAAACAAGAAGAGAATGTTACAATCCTTTGGGTATTTTCCATGACCAAAATATGATTTTTCTCTATGGTTTTAGATCTTTAATTTTTCTAAGGATATATTATGAGTTTCCTGGAAGCTGCTTCGTGAGTGCTTCTGGACACCCACCTATATTTCTTCTTTTGTTTTTGTCTTTCCAATTTTTTTTTATTTATAGTTTAATAATCATATAATTAAAATCTATGTGGAACCCATCTCACTCAATTGAGATTTTACTATTGTTTGTTTATGTCAACATCGGATCATGTTTCCTTGTATGAATGGATCATTTTATATAACAATGTATCGGTAATTATGGTTTCTAAAAACGTCCAGGTTGTATATGAATTTCATTCTACGCACTTCACACATGTATGTAACGGAAGTTGTTTAATATCTACTTGGAGTAGTGAATTTCAGACGAGATTTAACATTCTTCTCTAGTCAATTCAAGTTTTACGATGATTAAAAAAAAGTTATTTTTTTATACTTATATTCCATACTTAATGTAATTTAAATCTTATTTTCCTACTTTCTGGGTGTGAGTAAATAGAGTTAATCAAAATTGTCAAGCCTGGTGCATTTTAAGGAGAGGTCCTCTGTTTTCTGCCATGTTCAATCCTTTGGGTATCGTTGTAGTTAATTTTCTTACTTGCGCTATTCTACGTGAAGAGTTGTAAGCACTCTGATGATGGTTGATAAGGAGCTAACTCTGATGCTCGTATCATGTAGATTGTTAGGAGCTATAAGAACTTGCATATTGTTGATATAACTTGCCGTGGGATTGAATGGCAGGGAGTGGAGTTACTTGTGCTAAAATCTAAGCGCTTAAGAAATTTGGAAGTGGAGCAGAACAAACGTCCGATACTGCCAGAATATCACCATCTAGTAAATTTATTGAGCTTATGTCTTGATAGCTAATTTATGTAGTTATACTTGCTGAATTGTGTATCATGAAGTGGTAAGCAGATTTTTTATCCTTAAAATAATAATGGTTTTTTCTTGATCATATGTGTGTTTATCATGTGCTTGGATGCTGCCTTCTTTAGTGTTGCTTAGAAAATTTCCTATTCTTGTCAATACTATATTTATTTGCTGATTTTGATGTTTGCTTGGCTGATACCGGTTTGTTTCCTCCATAGATGAATGTCAAATGCATAAACCAAAAGTGGTTCAAGCTCTAGCTTACTTCACAACAATCCAATAGTTTAAAGTCAAACGATTAAGTAAGTTGTTCAGTCACAACGCTTTGATTTTCTTTTCAGTCAATATTTTCTTTTGTTTGTTCGACTGTTGCTTCAAGGAGAAATGGTTTCTATAAATGAAGATGTTTAAATAGTTTAGAGTATTAATGGAAAATCATGTTTCTGTATACAGAACCTGTGAAATTAATGAATGAGAAACTGTATATTTGAGTTTCCTTTCTTATACCTAAGATATTGTTTTATTAACTTCACAAATTCTCACTATTTCTTGCATTTTCCGTAGAGAACTTGTAATTGTATATTCTTGGCTATGAATCTATGATATTCTATATAAAAATAAATATAATTGTACAATTTGCTTCGTTCCTCAAAGATTGATTCTTCTTTCTGTTTCTGACACTTCTGTCTGTAACATTTGCAGCCATCATTTATCTTCCTGGAAAAAAATATATCTTTAAACAAGAGATACAGAAAAATGACTTAAAAGTTTAGAATCAGAGGCATTTTTCACTGGGCTTTGGAATTCCGTTAAAGCAAAAAACTACAGAGGATTGCTCTTGAAGGTAGAATAGGATTTTTACTGCATTTTGCCACTAGGAGATGGATTCTAGAGACGATTACATTGGTTCAAAATTAAAATATGTCCAAATTGATTGTATCAATTTTGATTTTATATATATCACTGCCTTTAAAGACAAATGAATGAATGGATTGTCATTTTATTTTTTGTATGTTTATGGAAGAAAAATGGAGGAGTTATTTCACTATATGAAGACTCTCCGTTCTCAAATGAATGGTATTTCCCTTATTCTCTGATTCAAATTAATTTTTAAATATTATTCGTTTCATTGCTGTCGAATTTAAATTTATTTTTTATTTGATTAACACTGCCAATAATTGCAGATGTGGCAAATCATGTAGCAAGATCTCTGTTGAAGAGCAAATGCACGGCACTACCATTCAAACTCTCCAAATGATCTCGATATAGGTTTTCTACGTCACTTGTTATATTTTTATTTTAATGATTTTCTCTCGTTCTTTCCCTTTTGTTGTAGCTCTTTGTTTGGTTATTCTTTGCCTCGATGGATATGCTGAATATATTTCCAAATAATACTTGTAATTATAGGTTCGTAGAAATAGATTTTCCTTAGCTAGCAGTCCTTTACTTGTTTCCAGATGTTTTACAATGTGCTAGATCGAGAGTATTTGCTTTGAAAACGGCATGCAATACGTACTCAGAAAAATTAAAACATACATGCATGGTTTAGATCGAGGGTCTTGCTTTGGAAATAATTATTTCATATATATAATCCAATATCTATTTTTGCACTTTACAAAGAACTATTAATTTGTGATCTTGTAAACTTGATGAAATAGTTACTCCTAATTATTTCTTTGATAACATTCAATTTTGAATATCTTGGCTTAATTCTGTTATGTTATAGATATATATATAAATAGGGATCAATTAAAAAAACGCAAAGCTTATAGCAAGAAATGAAAACTGACAGTTAATATATTTTAAGAAAAATTATGTATTTATGATCAAACCTAAATTAAAATACATTATATGAAATTATTGAAATTTTTTTATTTTATGTAAAACTCCGAACTACATGTTTTTTTTTAGTCTAAACAAAAAATCCTGTTTTAGAAATCGTGCCTAAAAATTTATGATGGTGATGTTCAAGATTGCGTGACAGGGGGTTAATGGATATATCATTTTTTGGGTTTTCCATATGTCTGGATTATCACAAATTTTTAACATAATAGCACACGTAAGTTAACATATATATTATAGAGATATATTAGGTTTTTTTAAAACACATTTTAATAGGAAGTTTGACCAAAAGTTTATTTACTTTTACTTTGTGAGGTTTCCTTGATTTATGGTCAACTTTTGCTGCAACAATTATTGGACAAAGTGGTACACATAACATGCATAAATTAATAAACGATCATGCAATGTTTTTGAAAAAGTGCGCAGAACTGATATGCATGTGTCTATATCTCTGATTTTCTCATTTTTTTGATTTTATTGATTCAATACACATGCTTGGGAACTAAGTTGAAGATGTGCTTATTCAGGTGACACTCCCACTGCATCATGTTTGGAGACAATAAAATCTCATTGTTTTCACATCTGAAACATTGTTTTAGGTTTGCCATGCACGCATAGCCACACCAAAAGCACAACTTGGTCTGCCGGAACTCAGCCTTGGAGTCATCACTGGATCTGGAGGTAGGACTGCTAGATAATAGTTTTTTTTTTGTATCAGGCTTGAGTGGGAAATTCTATATTGTTACAAATGGTAATGAATATTTGCTGGTCATGGATATTTTATAAGGTATACAACGTCTCCCAAGGATTATAGGTTTGGAAAAAGCTATTGATATTATGCTGGTAGGTTCTCTCTTATAGCTAAACTCTCGAAAAACATAATCCATGTGAGAACTTGGGTAAGATAGAATTTGGTGGGAAGAAGTTGACATTGTCTTGAAGAAATTATGATACTCTCACTCTGGAACTTGAGCTTACGAAGTTTATTTTTTGAGCAATCACTAGCGGTAAAATCGCAGATTATATAGGTCGCATACGGGTAATTTTGGTGAAATGGATAAAACAACACTATTATTTAGGACACACTGTTGATTCATAACGATCCAACTCATCATATGAAATTTTCTCAAAAATGTTATTAGCAAGCAGATTTTGTACAGCAGGGTGGCTTTTCATTTACTTTGCTCAGGTATTATTTTACTATAATTTACCATCATGAGTTGATTCAGGGCAAGCAGCTTAGGTAGTGTTTGCAAGAGCGTATTTTAAGTGCTTACATACAATTTCTAGAGGTTTCGTTGGATAGAAGCTTGAAGCACTTAAGTTAACTATTATTTTTACTGTATCTTCTACTAGTGAGCCTTAAACCAAAGTTGTGCAGGAGGCTATTCTACTGGATATTGGAAGATTAGCAACTGGATATGGAACAGGAGTCTTCTCTTAACTGGTAATTTTGATTGACGAACTTTGCATACACATTTTTCTTTGTTGAATTGAATTGTTTCAAAAATTTTGGTCCACAGGTACTCGTGTTCATGGCTGAAATTGCGCCGAAGGATCTATGAGGAATGTTGGCAACATTAAGAGGGTTAGACATCGAGATTCTATCCATTTTCAACAGAAATGATTTTGTAAGCTTATTTTTTGAGTAAGAATAAGTTAAAATTTGTTTTATGGGGATCTATCACTTGTTTCTCTTCCAGTGTTTGCTTGGAGAGCAAAATTGAAATTTGTTTTCCTGTGCTGTGAAAAATTATTGATAAATGGCTATAGTTGGATATATTCTCGATAGTGCAAGCCCACACTATAAGCATGTATCATCTTATGCATCAAGCTTGCAATCTCATAGATGTTTTTACTTTCAAGTGACTTCACCAAGAAAACAATATATGTTTAATTGTTTCCTGAAGATGATGACATTCATATTGACGTTGAGCTATCTTTTTTTACATTTCGATTTGCAGGATCCATCAAGAACATTACAACCAAGATCAATTTGATGAAGTTAGAAGTGAATAGAGTGAATCGTCTACCCCTATGTAGGTGCCTAAACGTGTCATGTACGTTGGGATATACTTGTGGATACATGCATATTTTTTCGTTATTTTGGTCGATATACTTTTTGATGTATGGATGTTTGTCATTTTGAGATGGATAATTTATTAATCTTATTAGTCTATTTTAAGTTTCAAAAATATATTTATATTGTGGCATTATTGTATCTAAATTTTAATCACTAAAATTAAATAGTGAAGTTAAATAAATAATTTACTTCACCATAAATCCGTAGCTATGAAGTCGTTCGAAGCATTTACTTCATCAGTCCATGTAAATGTTGTAGTCATATATCTTCTATTACTTCGGCAATTTCACTAATTGACGAAGCAAACAAATGTCTTTTACTTCGTCAATTAGTGAAATTTCCGAAGTACAAGACATTTTTTTTGCTTCTTCGATTAGTGAAATTGCCGAAGTAAAAGACTTTTTTCTACTTCGTCAGTTAGTGACATTGCCGAAGTATAAGTGAAACGACCCTAACTCTATAATAAATAAATATGCGGAAAATTTTTTCTTTTTTTTTTTATACTACTAAATAAAATATGTACATATATGCCCATACATATATGCACAGGATAAAATATTTAAAATAAATACATGGCTAAATAAATAAACAATTAAATACTTAAGAAAAAAATGCATTCTTTAAAATAATTAAACATCTGAGTCAACCCTAGAATTAAAAATATACTGCATAAATAAAATAATTAAAATATGTGCATGCACTAAAAGATTTAATAAAATATTCCCATAAACCTCAACCACTAAAAATATAATAAAATGTTTCACATGACATCATGCACGGTGACTCAGAAGCTGTCACGGTCACGGGGCTACTGCAGCGCTGCTCATACGTCCTCACCAACGGTAGGAGTAACCTGCTCCTCTACGTACTCACCTGCACCATATCAGTGTAGTGAGCCTAGAGGCCCAACATGCATACTAACAAGGTTTCAAAATAATTTAAAACAATTTAATACTAATACATACATATACATGAATGAGCATGCTTAAAAATTACATAACATAACTTACTTAAATAAACATAAATACATAATACATAACATACATACTTGAGTTGTTGAGCATTTATTTTCTTAACATCGAATGGTCCTATCCGTAAGTGTGACCCATAGTGCGACTGATCAGTCTAAGAAACCATCGTACGAGGCTGGTGGCGAACCACCCATACATAAATGGCAGAAAACTGCCCATACATAAATGGCCACACTACTTCAATTTCCACCTAAAATATTTTATTTTGCTCAACCATAGAAATTAAATCATAGCATAAAAAATTGATTTCATGAATGCATGTACTTAAATAAATTGTGTGTCCTTCATATATATTTAATTTAATTTTCTTACTAACATATAAATATTAAAATAACTTAAATGCATAAAAATAATAAAATATATAATCAGGACACATGCAATTTTCTCATGGATGGTTTTGGACTGCTGATCCTACACTCAAGCCCATTAACTTAAATCTGGCCCATTAACATACTTAAGCCCAATATCTTAAACTTTAAGCCCAATTAATTAATCTAAGCCCAATTAAATTAATTAAACCCATTAAAATTACACTAAGCCCAATAACTCTTAAACTGGCCCATTGGGCCCAAAAACCCAAAGACTGGCCCAATAACTTTCATGGGCCCAAAAGCCCATAAAATTTATGGACTAACTTAATGAAAATTTTAAAAGTCCCAATAAAATTATTTGGGAGTCCAAATAATTTTATTTCAATTAAATTGCCTCAAAAGCCCATTAATTCATAAAATATTTTAAAAATAAAAAGACTCGAGCCCGGCCCACCAACCCGGACCCGAACCCACCCGACTTGACCCACTACTTCCTAGACCCGACCCAGGCCCTTGACCCGACCCGGATCAGCCCCCAAAGCCCCAACTCGATCACCCTCTTCCCTGCACTGCTGCGGCCACGAGCAGTTGCAAAGAACGCCGGCGGCCGCCATGCTCCGGCCACCCACCGGCCGGAGAACCACCCCTAGGACCTAGCCCACATCTAGACCTTTCTAACAAGCCAAGAATCAGCCCAAACCGTCGACTATGGAGTGAGAACGAAGCCCTGCAACCCGGCCCTTCTGCACTGTCGCGCAGACCCGAGCAGCTGCGGGAAAACCCTTCGTCCTCGAAGCTCCGACCACGAAAGCCCATGCAACCTTCTGCAAAAACTTAGAAAACTCAAATGGGGTTCTAACCCAACCGACCTTACCCTAAATAGTGGCCTGAGGAAAAAGATCTCAGCCTTCTTCCCCAGAACCCTAAACTGCTCGACAGAAGCTTCAGAAAGGAAAGGCTTCGTTTCCTTTCTTCCTTAGCCTCCAGCCCCGACCTGACTCGACCCAAGGGACCTCAAGGGACCCCTCTAACCGTGGACCAGCAGCCCACCAAGCCATGGACATGAAAACGTGAGCATGCAAACACCAAAGTCCAAACCAAGAGCAATTTAGGAGGAAAAATCGAAAAGCTTGTTGTCAAATATATCGATTCTGATGTTACACACCCACATGCATACATATACTGATATAGGTTTGAAAAGTGGAGAAAAACATGCCTTAACACCGGAGGTATGTATTTAACACGCGTAGGACGGACTTCGGGACGCCGGGACGACGATGGCTTGCTTGGAACCTTCGAAAATGGCTATGGATTCTCCTTGGAAGTGGCTATCTGATGAAGAAGAGGAAGACAAGGGATGGGGGTGGCGGCTAATGCTAGGAGGCGTGGGGTTTGGGGGGTAGAATTAGGGTAATTTGGAATAATAAAGTTTTAGGTTAATTAAAATATTAATAAGGGTTTTAATCCCACAATATATAAAATTTAAAACCCTAAACAATATTTAAAAACCTGATAACTCATGTGAAAATCCCGAAATTATTATTTAGAGAAATTTTAAAAATACTAAAAAGTCAATATTTTGGCTAATTTTGGATAAAAAAAAGACCCCTAAAATTAAATCAAATTAAATACTTAAAATTTTGAGATAATAAAACTCAAAATAATATTTTAAGGCTCCAAAAGTCTCATAAAATAATTTGGCTAGAAAGTTGTCATCTCGTCCGTCCACGGTCCCGTCTACGCGATTAAATAATAAAAATACTAAAAATCATAAAAATCACTAAATATGGGTTAAATGCTTAAAAATAACTTAAATCATGCATAAATAATTCACATAATTATTTAACCCATAAATCATAAATTTAAATAATTAAATATCCTAATTATGTAGGCGGATTTACGTATTTAAAAATACCGGGTGTTACAATAAGCATTTCTTTTACTTCGGCAATTTCATTAATCGACGAAGTACAATCATCTCTTTTACTTCGGCAATTTATGAAATTAACGAAGTAAAAGACTATTTTTTACTTCATTAATTAATGAAATTGCCGAAGTAAAATATATGTTTTTATTTCAGCACCGGCCCAATCTTGAACCGGTTTTGGCTCCATGAACCGACCAAAGACTTCGGTAATTTCAGGGCAACGACTTCGGTTATAATGCGAAGTAAAACAGTACCCTATTACTTCACGTGACACTACTTCGGTAATTATCTATCTACGACTTTAGTTAATAACCGAAGTAAATGAAGGAAATTCTACTAGTGCGATTATTTTCATATCCACGGCCACGACCACGACCACGACCGCGATAATTTTTACGTCCACGTCCACGTCCATGCCCATTTTCTCGACCTCGTCCACGACCAAAATCTGGTCTATGCCTTTGATTTTGGTTTTCATTTTTCATTACGACATTTGCTTCAGGAAATGCCGTTGATCCAGTGGGTCGGGATTGATGATTTCTTACTAACAATTCGTTGTTCTTTTCCGCCACAAGAAGACATGCGATTAGTTCGGAATATCTCGAAAATCCACGCACTCTATACTGTTGTTGTAGAGTTATATTCGATGCGTGAAAAGTGGAAAATGTTTTCTCAAGCATTTCCATCTCTGTGACTTCAAATCCACAGAATTTCAATTGTGAGACTATTCGATACATCGCTGAATTATAATCACTGACTTTTTTAAAGTCTTGGAATCTTAACATATTCCATTCATCACGGGCGGTCGGGAGTATAACTTCCCTTATATGCTCAAATCTTTCTTTCAGCCTTTTCCATAAAATCATTGGGTCTTTTTCTGTGAGATACTCACATTTCAATCCTTCATCAAGATGTCTACGTAAGAAAATCATAGACTTTGTCTTTTCTTGTGAGGATGATATATTATTTTCTTTTATGGTATCACTTAGACCCAATGACTCAAGATGCATTTCTACATCGAGAGTCCATGGCATGTAATTATTTCCGGTGATATCGAGCGCAACGAATTCAATCTTTGTCAAGTTTGACATGGTGGTAATGTTGAATATTTTTATCTTCTCTTTGTGTTTTGGAGCGTCGAAAATCTTCGAGCGATCGTGCTGATAACGTGTTGTGAAAAAGTAAAAATTTATGGTAAAAAGTAAAAACTCCAAAACTCAAAATATATCAAACTCTACACTTCACAAATATTTTTCTCTCAATTCAATTGTATTTTTCATCACAAATGAAGACCTATTTATAGATCCACATTTGAGATTAGTCCAAAAATAAATACATCATCATCTACATCATCACACACTAATTCTCCACATTTTACAACTCAATATTCAACATTCAACATTCAATATTCAACATAATATTAATAATAATAATATTTTTCAATAGAAATGTCCTTTCTACTCTCATTTTAAATTTTTTTTAAATTTATTTTGTTCTTTTAACTTTTTACACAAAAAACTAACGAGGCCAATAAAAAAAATAGACCAAATGGCCTTTTCAAAGAAAAAATTAATAAATAAAAACAAAAACCTATAGTATTATATTGGAATAAAAACGTGCAAATAGGGTTGTTTAGCCTAGGGGTGGGCCTTTTAACGTCGGGTATCGGGTACCGATCCGACCCGATCCCGATTAATTGTGTTCGGATTGGTGTCGGGTAGAAAAGTGTACCCGAAATTAAGTCGGGTACCCGACCTATATATATATATATAATATTTATAAAATAATTATAGCATATATATATATATATATTATATAATTTACACATATATATTATATTAAAACTCAAAAGGGGAGAAAACTTAAATCTCTAATTGACGGGCCGCCGGCTTCACTCTTCTTCTTCTTTCTTCACTCTTTATCGGCGGGTTGTGGCTTTTCAATCTCGATTCTCGACGCCTCAAATCTCAATCATGTAGTTCATCTCTTGGTCGACGTCCGACGGTCTGCCCTCTCTTACTCTTTCTCTCGGTCGATTGAAGGTTTGAATTGAAGCTTGAGAGATGGATCTTTGTTTTTGATTTGTTATAATTGACTGGAGCAACGTGCAAATTCTTTTGCCAGAAATCAGCTTGAGAAAATGGCTCTTTTCAGTTTTTTAGACTATAAATGTCTGGTACCCAAGGTCGGGTACCCGAAACTACCCGACTTTTTTGGGTAACCGAATGGTCGGGTAGTGCATGATAAATTTCGGGTTCGGTTAGTATTTTAACTACCCGAAAAGTTCGGGTACCCGACCCGAACTACCCGAACCCGATAAACCCGGCCCGACGCCCACCCCTAGTTTAGCCCTTCCCTCCCTCACAACGGCTCTTCATCATTTATCCCACCATTGATCATCTCTTCTTTTTTTTCATTCTTCCTCCATATTAATCAAGATCACATTGTAGTTATTGTTTTTCTACTATAAAGCCTCAACTTTTCTCAATATAAAAGAATGTGAAAGCTTTTAAATTAGGTATGATTTTAATTTTTTGTAAAAAATCTACTTTCTTTATAGATTTACTGCTTTGTAATATTGTGTATATATTGTAAACATAATTTTTCATATATTTTCATCATCAATTGTTCAATTGCCCAACAAGTTATTCAGTCGCCTAAATTTTTTATCGCAAAAAATATATTTTTTTTTATAGATTTACTGCTTTGTATTCTTATATATATATATATATATATATATATATATATATATATATATTGTAAACATAATGTTTCATATATTTTCATCCTTGATTGTTCTGCCGTCTAACACAATTAATTCAGTCGTCCAACTATGTATTCGGTCGCCCAAATTTATATGAATGCAATCTGTATTTTGTGACATCGTTATTACTTATTTTGTATATGAATGACGATCATCCAGATATTGATTAATTCTAACGGGGAGTGAAAGATTGATGAACAAGACACTTATACATGGTTATGTAAATCAAAAGAATGGACGGCTATTTCGATTGATGATAGTAATTTGACCATAGAAATTGTTGTGAATGAAATATATGAGATACTTGGTCTGACTAAATTATAAATTGAATTGAAGTTTAGTTATTTACCAGTAGCAGATACATGCAAACAATTCCCAATCTATATACGTGATTCACGATCAATGGCATCATATTTATCATTTGGTGATTCACGTACTAGACCTGTGTTGCATGTAGAAGTTATTAAGATTTGTGATATTGGAGTTCTTAAAAAATAATAATGATTTTCATGTGCACTTTGGAGACGTGGATGTTATAAATGCAGATGTTAGAAGAGAAAAATGTGATTTTGAAGCAAATGTAGAATGTAGAAGAAAAGAGTTTGATTTGGATATGAATGTTTTAAATCAGGGTACACATGATGAATATTTTGGTTATACTTTTATTCAAGATGGTATCGAATTGTCTGCGGCAACGAAAAAGTCATTGTTGAAGAAGATAATTCCAGTAAAAACTTGAATCAAAATGATGATTTTAATCGACCAAGAACACAAAGTCCACATGTTGATTATCATCATTATGATTTAGTGGAAGTGAGCACACAAAATTTGTTGGCAATCAGTTATGGTGTCGGTGCATATTCATTTACCGATGGATCGAATTTATCAATTGATCAAGATTTTAGCAATAAAGCTGAACTTAAGATAGAATTGACAAAGATTTCTCTGAATGCTTCATTTAAAACGTGTGTGGAAAGGTCGACGAAAAAATTTTATGTAGTGAGATGCATTACAAAAAATGTAGTTGGAGGGTACGAGCAACACAAAAAGAGAATTCAACTCAGTTTCAAATTCAAATTTATTGTAACACACACACTTTTGACCTTTATGACAGACGAAGAAGACACCGAGAAGCAACTTCTGTTGTAGTTGCAGATGTGTTGCTAGAAAATTTTAAAGGACAACAAATAATCCTCGCACCAAAAACTGTAATGAAATGATGCAGAATAAAAAGCTTGGTGTTAGCTACTACAAAGCTTGGATGGGCAAGCAACTCGTTCTTAAGCATTTGAGAGGAGATCCGGAAGAGAGTTACATAATCATGGCATCTTATTTATTTGTTGTTAAGCAGGTGAACAAATATATTGTAACTCATTGGGAGATTGACTCTAGTGGAAGATTAAAATCATGTTCCTAGCTTATGGGGTATGCATTTGTGATTTCGTAAAATGCGAAAAGTTATAGAAATTGATGGTACTTTTTTGAAAGCAAAATATAGGGGTGTTTTACTTCTTGCAACAGGCCAAGATGGAGATTTACATCAATACCCCATTGCATGGGCTGTCGTTGACTCAGAAAATGAAATGTCATGGACTTGGTTTTTGCAGATATTGAATGAATTGATTTGGTAATTATCTTCGATAGACAAGATGTCATTATCTGTAACACCCGGTATTTTAAATACGTAAATCCGCATGCATAATTAGGATATTTAATTATTTAAATTTATGATTTATGGGTTAAATAATTATGTGAATTATTTGTGCATGATTTAATTTATTTTTTTAAGCATTTAAACCATAATTAGTGATTTTACGATTTTTAGTATTTTAATTATTTTGATCGCGTAGACGGGACCGTGGACGGACGAGATGACAACTTTCTAGCCAATTTATTCCATGAGCATTTTTAGAGCCCAAAAATATTATTTTGAGTTTTATTACCTCAAAATTTTTAGTATTTAATTTTATATAATTTTAGGAGTCCATTTTTATCCAAATTTAGCCATTTTAATGACTTTTAATTATTTTTAAAATTCTCTTAAATTGTAATTTCGGGATTTTAAATTGAGTTATCAGATTTTAACTTTTATTTGAAAGTTTAAGTTGTATATTTTTATATTTAAAACCTTTTATCTATATTTAATTAACCTATATTTTAATTAAAACAAAAAACAAAACCTAATCTACCCAAACCCCACGTTATTTTCCATCAGCCGCCACCCCACCCCATATTCATCATCTTCTTCGGCTAGCAGCCTCCACGAAGAACACCATAGCTCGATTTTGAAGCTTCCAAGTCGGTTGTCATCGCCCCGTCGTCCCGAAATCGTTCTACGCACTCCTTTCTCTTCAAACTACGGTGCAAGGCATGATTCTTTCCCTACTTTCGTGTCATATCAGTGGTTAATAGTGTGCGTGTGTATGCATGAGAATTACTCAAGGAAATTTCAGAAAAAAGTCGTTTAGTTTTGATTGGGATGCACCTTGTTCATGTTATTCTTCCATGTTCACGTTTTCTTGCTTCATGTCTTGTATGGCTGCTGGTCAGAGGTTGAAGGGGGTTCCTTAGGGTCCCTAGGTTGGTGTGGTTTGGCTGGTTTGGGCTGGAAAGGGGCTGAGGCACGCTGGTTCGATGTTGGTCCAAGGGGGGTGCAGTTTAGGGTTCGACGGAAGAGGCCTTCGGGTTGGAGGTAGGGACCGTGGCTCGGGCTGAGCCACGGTAGGTTAGCACCGCCCAGACGTGGGCTACGTCTGGGCGGCGGCGCTCCGGCCAGGGGTGGGCGGCGGCGCTCCGGCCAGGGGTGGCCGGAGCTGGCCGGCAGCAGGCCATGAAGGCCTGCTGCTCACGGCCGAGGGGAGGTCGGGTAGGGGGGATCGGGTTAGAGGGTTTTGAGGGATCCGGGTCGGGTTCAATAAGTCATGGGTCAAGTCTAGTGGGTCCGGGTCCGGGTTAAGTTAGTCGGGCTCGGGTATTTTATTTTTAAGTTAATTATTAAGTTTAGGTGTTTAATGGGCCTAATTAAATCCCAAAAATTTAATTGGGTTCCATTTAATTATTGTGGGTTGAACTTAATTATTTGAGCTTAATTAATTTAATTAATTGAGCCCACTAATTTTTATGGGCTTTAGGGCCCATGAAAGTTATTGGGCCAGTCTTTGGGCTTTTGGGCCCATTGGGCCAGAATTGGTTGTTAATGGGCTTGAATTATTTAATTGGGCTTAGAATAATTTTTATTGGGCTTAAGTATGTTAATGGGCCAGTCTCAGTGTTAATGGGCCAGATTTAAGTAAATGGGCTTGGGTGTTAGGACCAGCAGTCCAGTACAATCCATGAGAAATTGCATGTGTCCTGATTATATATTTAATTATTTTTTTTATGCATTGAAGTTATTTGAATATGTATATGTTAGTATAAAATTAAATTAAATATATATGAAGGACACACATTTTATTTAAGTACATGCATTCATGAAATAATTTTATGTATGATTAAATGTTTAAGGTTGAGCAATAAGAAAATATTTTATGTTGGAAGTTGAAGTAGTGTGACAATTTGAGATTTGAGGGGGATTCGTCCCCATACGTGAACTATTGAAGGGCAGTTTACTGCCAATTTAAGAGGTGATTCGTCACCGCCACGTACGTTGGTTTCCACGCTGATCAGTATTTAATGTATGATTTAAGGTTACACTATGGATACAACCATGCGATGTTAGAAAATAATTTTCTCAACAATGTTTATGTATTATGTATGATTATGATATTTAAGTTAATTTAAGTTATGTTATGTCATGATGTTATTTTTAAATATTTTCAGTGCATGCAATTTTTACTTATTTTCTTATTACAGCATTTTAATTACGTATTTGACTCAGATATTTATTTTATTAAAGAATGCATTTTTATTTAAGTTATTTATTTATTTATTTATTTTAAATCTTTTTATTTTGTGCATATATGTATGGGCATGTATGTACATATTTTATTTAGTAAGTATATATAAAAAAAAATTTCCGCATATTTATTTATTATTTATAGAGTTAGGGTCGTTTCATTATCACTGCAATGGCGGTGGTGTACAAGCATTCATATCATCTACATTGCACATGACACCTTTCGCAAAATATTGCTACCAATTGTGGTAAAAAAAAAAGTGGTGGGGTTGAGTTTTTAATGAAGACTGTTTATGCATGCAAAGTATCTAACTTTAACATGTTGTACGAGAAGTTGAAAAATCAATACCCGAGTGTGGCTGCATATCTCGAGAAAAGCACTTCACTGGACAAATGGTCTGGAGCTTTCTGTCGAGGTAATTGATATGATGTTATGACAACTAATGGGGCTGAATCGATAAATTCTAGATTGTCCGAGGAAAGAGAGTTGCCAATCATAGCAATGTTGAATGCACTTCAAAGCATGATTTCAGTTTTGTTCAACAAACATTGCACTTCGGCAGAGTTAGCTCCAAGCAGAACGAAGTTAACTCCATCGATAGAGTTGATTTTGCGAACCAGGTTTATTGAGTCACAATGCCTAAAGGTAACTCGATTCAATTATTCTGAATATCATGTAGTTGGCAATGACACAGATGAAGTAGTTGATTTATCCACCTACTCAAGTAGTTGTTGTGTTCAAATGTGATAAAAATCCCTTGTAAACACGCATTAGCAGCTTGTCTAGAAAATTATGATATCTATGAATTGTATTCACCTTATTAACTTGTGCATATGTGGCGCCAAGCCTACTCGGGTACCATACCTTGTGCCTCATCCAAGAGATTGGAAGATTACCGATGATATTTCTATTTTGAAAGTGTTACCTCCTAACTTCAAGCCAAAGCGAGGGAGACCAAACAAACGAAGAAGACCATCTATTGAAGAGTTTAGACGACAATGAAATTAACTATAAATATTAAAATATGACATTAAATAAAAAAAATTGAACAAGACATAAGTCAAATTTTAACGCACATAGAGATTAAGAAAAAATTGGTCGAATATCATGCTATAAAACTCAATGCCAAGAATGTCGATGATTAAGGAGAGACAATGAAAAGTGATGGTCGACCACAAACAACGCCAAATTGATAGGTGATGAACGAAGTGAAAATTGAACATATTAATTTGGATGATAGCTTTGTTGTTGTAGATGTATAAATATTTTTCGATTTTTTTAATAATTACTATAATATAATAATAATTAATTGAACTACATTAATACATAATATTTATAATATATATCTATAATAAAATTTTTTAATAAATTTGGAACCCCACCCAAAGTGGGACCCTGGGCATGGGCCCTGCCCGCCTTGGGGCAGGGATTGCCCCTGGTAAGTATAAATAAAATAAATCAAAGAGAGACCGAGTTCGACTGAGAGTGACATAGTATAAAAGGTTATCAAAATCATGTTTTATGACTATTTAATATATCAAGGTATATATTCATTGATGAGTACCTTGTAATATAAACAAAAGAGCGACTACGAGCAACTGAACGAAGATAGTGTAAAATAACTCAAAGATAGACAGAAGGAAACTGAGTCATATGATATAAAAGGTGATGAAATTTATGAGTTATAACTATTTATCATATAATGATAGACTTATATGGATGTTAAAGACTATAAATTTTAAAACTAGTGTAAAATAACACAAAAAGTGACCGAAGGCGACTGAGTCATATGATATAAAATGTGATGAAATTCATGAGTTATAACTATTTACTATATAATCGACTAAGTGTAGACTTGCATGGATGTTCAGACTATATTTAAAACTAGTGTAAAATAGCTCAAAAAGCGACCAAAGGCGGCTGAGTGATATGATATAAAAGATGATGATATTCACGAGTTATAACTATTTATCATATAATGGTAGACTTATATGGATGTTAAAGACTATAAATTTAAAAACTAGCGTAAAATAACCCAAAAAGTGACCAAAGGCGACCGAGTCATATGATGTAAAAGGTGATAAAATTCATGAGTTATATCTATTTACTATATAATGGTAGACTTATATGGATGTTAAAAACTATAAATTTTAAAACTAGTGTAAAATAACACAAAGAGCGACCAAAGGCGACTGAGTCATATGATATAAAAGGTGATGAAAGTCACGAGTTATAACTATTTACTATATAATGGTAGACTTACATGGATGATAAAGCTATAAATTTTAAAACTAGTGTAAAATAAACCAAAGAGCGACCGAAAACGAATGAGTCATATGATATAAAAGGTGATGAAATTCATGAGTTATAACTATTTACCATATAATGGTAGACTTACATGGATATTAAAGACTATAAATTTTAAAACTAGTGTAAAATAACTTAAATAAAGATCGAATAAGACTGAGTCATATGATATAAAAGGTGATGAAATTCACGAGTTATAACTATTTACCATATAATGGTAGACTTACATGGATTTTAAAGACTGTAAATTTTAAAACAAGTGTAAAATAACCCAAAAAGCAACCGAAGGTGACTGAGTTATATGATAAAAAAATGTGATGAAATTCAGGAGTTATAACTATTCACCATATAATGGTAGACTTAAATTGATGTTAAAAACTATAAATTTTAAAACTAGTGTAAAATAACCCAAAGAGCGACCAAAATCGACTGAGTCATATGATATAAAAGATGATGAAATTCCCGAGTTATAAATATTTACAATATAATGGAAGACTTACATGGATGTTAAAGACTATACATTTTAAAACAAGTGTAAAATAATCCAAAGAGCGACCGAATGCAAATGAGTCATATGATGTAAAATATGATAAAATTCACGAGTTATAATTATTTACCGTAAAATTGTAAACTTACATGGATGTTAAAGACTATAAATTTTAAAACTAGTTTAAAATAACCCAAAGAGCGATCGAAAGAGACTGAGTCATGTGATATAAAAGGTAATAAAATTCACGAGTTGTAACTATTTACCATATAATGATAGACTTATATGGATGTTAAAGACAATAAATTTTAAAACTAACGTAAAATAACCCAAAGAGCGACTAAAGACGACTGAGTCTTATGATATAAAAGTGATAAAATTCACAAGTTATAACTATTTACCATATAATGGTAGACTTACATAGATGTTAAAAACTATAAATTTTAATACTAGTGTAAAATAACCCAAAAACCGACCGAAAACGACTGAGTCATATGATATAAAAGGTGATAAAATTCACGAGTATAACTATTTACCATATAATGGTAGACTTACATGGATGTTAAAGACTATAAATTTTAAAAGTAGTGTAAAATAACACAAAGAGCGACCGAAGACGATTGAGTCATATGATAAAAAAAGATAATGAAATTCACGAGTTATAACTATTTACCATATAATAGTATACTTACATGAATGTTAAAGACTATAAATTTTAAAACTAGTGTAAAATAACTCAAAGAGCGACCGAAGGCGATTGAATCATATGATATAAAATGTGATAAAATTCACGAGTTATAACTATTTACCATATAATGGTAAACTCACATGGATGTTAAAGACTATAAATTTTAAAAGTAGTATAAAATAGCCCAAAGAGATATCGAAGGCGACTGAGTCATATGATATAAAAGGTGATGAAATTCACGAGTTATAACTTTGTACCATATAATGGTATACTTACATGGATGTTAAAGGCTATAAATTTTATAACTAGTGTAAAATAACTCAAAGAGCGACCGAAGGCGACTGAGTCATATGATATAAAATGTGATGAAATTCATGAGTTATATCTATAAAACGTCATTTGGTCGCCCTCAGTCGCTCTTTGGCTTATTTCACACTTGAATCAAACTTTGTACTGTCATATCTATGTTAATATACCGTAATATAGTAAATATCCTAAAAAAATGAATTGACTCACTTTTTTACTATATCACACGGTCGTCATTCGGTCGTCCTCAATCGCTCACAGTCGCTCTTTGGCTTATTTCACACTTGATTCAAATTTTGTACTGTCATATCTATGTTAATATACCATAATATAGTAAATATCCTTAAAAGCATGAATTATATTACTCGATTGTCATCCGGTCTCCCTGAGTCGCTCTTTGGCTTATTTCACACTTGATTCAAATTTTGTACTGTCATATCCATGTTAATATACCGTAATATAGTAAATATACTTAAAAACATGAATTGACTCGCTTTTTAACTATATATCACTCGTTCGTCATTCGGTCGCCCTCAGTCGTTCTTTGGCTTATTTCACACCTGATTCAAATTTTGTACTGTCATAAACACATGAATTGACTCATTTTTGTATAGATGTAACACAAATTACTAAATTGTGGAATCCAAACAACACAAAACACTATTTCAATACAACCACTACAAATCATTAGTCTGTGTTTGCACTTGTACGAAATTTAAAAGCTACAAAACATGCAACAACCACCAGTTCAAGTTTACAAAATCCAATCTCCATTTCAGACACATGCTGCTAAATAAGATCTACATGAGTCGACTATCTTTTCATTTATTTCATACGGACTGAGACGTGCCACTTCAACCTCGATAGTCTTGATCACCCATGCACCACAATCACCTCTGCAAGAAAAATGTTATTAAAATAACACATAGAAGAATTGTAAAATAAAATGATATTAAAGTTAGTAAACAAACCCAACAATCTTTTGAGGGAAAGACGGTAGTCGTGTAAATTTACATGTATCGGTTGTTTCTACACCCACAATATTCAATAATTGAGGAATAAGAACTTGCAGCGGACGAAGATATGACTCCATATTAATTTTTTTGTTTAAACTGATTCTTCAATCATAAATTATAATAGATATGGCATTTATATCGATTTTAACAGCAACACAATGGTCGGGGACATAGTAAAGCACATATAGATGATACATCTTTCCATGGTACTTTTCTACATGATCCTCCAACGATCTAAATTAATTCTTCCCAATGACAGTGAGACATGCCCTTTTCAAGTATGTAATGGACATCATCCATAACTCCGCTAAAATAACCACCCATCATAGCAATGTATTGTGGCACTAAATGATGATACTTTTTTTGAAGCATCAAAAACTCATTCATGCACTCATCAATATGCTAAAAATAAGAAAGAAAATAATGATTATCACAAAAAACATGAAGAATAAATATATATAAATTAAATAGATGAGATCACTTATACTCACGGAAGATCCAAGTCATGACCTAGGCAAGAGCAAATCATTAAACCATTTCTTGTCTTAGGCAGAAATTTGGCATTGACGAGGGTATTTCATTGTTTTAATTTGCTCCTTCAAAGCTACAATCAGCTTTGCTGAATTTGCTGTTTGAAGTGGTTTAAATGTGTCATTATATGGTCCAATTTGATGGCTAACTAATATCGGGGGTGTCTCTGATAATTGCATGAATGACTACGATAAGTACGATGACTTCTTGATTTTTATTTTAACCCTGACATATGTTAATAAAGCTTTTTTGTCACCATTATTTTTTGCATTTCCAACTGGCTGGGCATCGGAAGCTCCTTCATCGACTATGACGCGTTGGGGAGTATGCAAGATATGATTGCTTGGTTGGATCATGGAGTGTCCATTTCGAGGAGATGTAGAACCTGTGTGTCAAAATATGTATCTTAAAAATATTTAATAAAGTAACATGACTTATTAACTAACAAATGTGACTTACCCTCTGATGCCAAGACTTCTTCATTAACACATTTGCTATCAAACATATTTTGTCTCTTGGCTTCTGGAAGTATACTAGGTTGCCGATGTGGTGTCTCTGCTAAAGTTTTTTTCCTGTTTTTCTACTTGTCCAGATACATCCTCAAGCTTCTCCTCTATCTCTGTAAGTCTTTCATCCACACATGCTTGCAAATTTGTAAAGTTCTCATTGATATAATCTCGAAGTTGGAAAAAATAATTTGGGACACTAGGAACCTCTCCAGTGTGTGGTCGACCTTCTTCTTGACGAAGTGGAGGTGACTGCTCGTCATGTACATCCACTCTCTGGGTTTGCATATCTTCAAAAGTTTTTTTCTCTTCGAAGGGTGCATCAACTATTTCAGGGTTGCTATCTGCATGGCATTATATGCTTTCTCTCTCTGACAACAATGACATAATATGAGATAAATTAGGGTCTAAATCATGAAATTAACCATTTACAATGTACGAGGCTTCTAGTTCCAGTTCTGTAGGTGTCAACACACTAATAACCATCTGTAAATTTGAAATTACAAAATTCCAATGGTTAATTACAATCGAATCTTTAAAATATTAAATAAATTATTGGAAAAATACTAACCCGATTTAAAGACTCATGTGATGCTTTAACAACTTCATTGTACTTTGGAGATTATTTCACATGTCAATCATTTGAAATCCATCCACACATACGCGGAAGTATCATGTCAAATCCATCTCTTCGCTTGGCAAACTCCTTTGCAATGCCAGGAATACATTCATATGCAAGAATCTACGTATAAAAATGTATAACTAAGTTAATATTAAATATATTGACTAATAAATACAAAACAAATAAAATATCGTACTTGCTTGCAATGGATGAACAAATCCGTTCAAGGTAAACGATCCATATTCAACAATCTTGTCTTTCTTATTTTTCTTTAATTAATTTCAGTTAAATCTCGCTTTAAACTTTTAGTCATTCTTTATAAGCTATCGTACCCAAGGATATTTCATATTTGTTAAACAAATCCAAATCCTCTATTAAACTCAAAATCATATCGTCAACCTGAGGAACGGTCTTTTGTCGAACTTGGCCAAAGAACAACAATACCAAAGTATAAACACACTAATGTCAACTTTTCCAAATTTATAGTACTTTCAGGTGTTTTTCTCATTTCTTTTAGCTTTTCGGCCACCTTCTCAATTTATACGTTTTCATTTTCACCAAAATTTCTATCTCGAAATTGCATCGTCTCTCTAACTAAAGGAAAGTCTTCCGAACAATCTAGCCCAGTTATAAGTGCATACTCCATTTTTGAAAATCTCGAAGGTCATTGATTCACAATCATCCACTACTCATCACTAGTAGACATGCATGATTGTCTATCCATTAAGAACCATATGATCTGGCTGGATAAATTGAAATCTCCCACATATTTAATTAAATTGCCAAACTGAGTTTCATCGATCATATTCATCATCTCTGCATCATTGAGGCATTCTTTGATCGTTTCTGATACACTTTTGAAATGAGAGTTTAAACTTACTTGTATTCAAAGTGTTTCTTTCTCAATAAATGAAGTTTCAATTTTACCTACACTCAGAAAAAAAAAACATAAATGACATAAAAAAACATAAATATTTTACAAACATAAAGAACAAAAAAAAATTTGAATACAATTTTTCCACCAAACCACAAATTGTTTATTCATTTATTACTTACATACATGTAAGTGAGTTTAGACATAAGACTCAATTTTACAAAATAAAATATAACTAAAAGTAAAAACACTATAAAAATCATATAAAAAATAAACTTACCCAAACTTCTTCATCTATCATTTTAATTATAAATTTTAAATGAATGGTTTGTCGTTCGATGTTTAAATGATTCTTGATCAGTCACCTCAACATTTTAAAATTTTATAATTAAAATTATCAAGGACCATTTAAACATCGAACGACAAACCGTACATTTAAAATTTATAATTAAAATGACAGATGAAGAAGTTTGGGTAAGTTTATATTTTTATATGATTTTTATAGAGTTTTTAATTTTAATTTTAGTTTATTTTTGTGGACTTGAGTCGTATGCCTAAACTCGCTTACATGTATGTAAGTAAAAATGAAGAAACTATTTGTGGTTGTATCGAGAAATTGTAAACAAAATTTTATTTGTTCTTTATGTTTGTAAAATATTTATGTTTTTTTATGTCATATATGTTTTTTTTTAGCGTAGGTAAAATTGAAACCTCAGTTATTGAGAAAGAAACACTTAGAATGCAATTTAAGTTTAAACTCTCATTTCAAAAGTATATCAGAGACAATCAAAGAATGCCTCAATGATGCAGAGATGATGAATATGATTAATGGAACTCAATTTGTTAATTTAATTAAGTATGTAGGAGATTACAATTTATCCAGGCAGATCATATGGTTCGTAATGGCTAGACAATCATGTATGTCTACTAGTGATGAGTTGTAGATGTTGTGAATAACGACCTTTGATATTTTCAAAAATGGAGTATGCACTTATAACTGGACTTGATTGTTCGGAAGACTTTCCTGTAGTTAGAGAGACGATGCAATTTCGAATTTTGGTGGAAATGAAAACGTATATATTGAGGAGGCGGCAAAAAATCTAAAGGAAATGAGAAAAACACATGAAAGTACTATAAATTTGGAAAAGTTGAAATTAGTGTGTTTATACTTTGGTGCTGTTGTTCTTTCGCCAATTCGACAAAAGACCGTTCCTCAAGTTGACGATAAGCTTTTGAGTTTAGTAGATTTGGATTTGTTTAACAAATATATTTGAGGTACGATAGCTTATAAAGAAGTGCTTAAAAGTCTAAAGCGAGATTTAACTGCAATCAAAGTAAAGAAAAAAAAATAAGAAGACAAGATTGTTGAATATGGAGCGTTAACCTTGAACGAATTTGTTCATCCATTGCAAGTAAGTAAAATATTTTATTTGTTTTGTATTTATTATTCAATATATTTAATATTAACTTAGTTATACATTTATATATATATATATATAGATTCTTGCATATGAATGTATTCCTGGCATTGCAAAGGAGTTTGCCAAGCGAAGAGATGGATTTTCCATGATACTTTCGCGCATGTGTGGATGGATTTCAAATGATTGGCATGTGAAATCATCTCCAAAGTACAATGAACTTGTTAAAGCATCACAAAGTCTTTAAATCGGGTTAGTTTTTTTTCCAATGATTTATTTATTTAATATTTTAAATATTCGATTGTAATTAACCACTGGAATTTTGTTATTTAAAATTTACAGATGGTTATTGGTGTGTTGCCACCTACAGAACTAGAACTAGAAGCCCAGTACATTGTAAATGGTCAATTTAATGATTCATACCCTAATTTATCTCATATTATGTCATTGTCGTCTGAGAGAGAAAGCGTATAGTGCTATGCAAATAGCAGCCCTGAAAAAGTTGATGCACCCTTCGAAGATATTTTTTTTCTGAAGATATGCAAATTTAGAGAGTGGATGTACATGATGAGCAGTCACCTCCACTTTGTCAAGAAGAAGGTCGACCACATACCTCCACACATATTGATATGCGTGCTTTTGTTGGAGAGGTTCCTAGTGTCCCAAATTATTTTTTTCAACTTCGAGATTATATCGATGAGAAGTTTACAAAATTGTAAGAATGTGTGGATGAAAGACTTACAAAGATTGAGGAGAAGCTTGAGGAGGTATCTGAACAAGTAGAAAAACAGGGAAAAAAAACTCTAGCAGAGACACCACGTCGGCCAACTAGTATACTTTTAGAATCAGAGAGACGAAAGATGTTTGATAGCAAATGTGTTAATGAAAAAGTCTTGCCATCAGAGGGTAAGTCACGTGTGTTCGTTAATAAGTCATGTCACCTTAATAAATATTTTAAGATGTATATTTTTACACATAGGTTCTACATATCTTCGAAATGGACACTCCATGATCCAACCAAGCAATCATATCTTGCATACTCCCCAACACGCATAGTCGATGAAAGAGCTTCTGATGCCCAGCCAGTTGGATATGCGAACAATAATGGTGACAAGAAAACTTTATTAACATATGTCACGGTTAAAAGGAAACTCAAGAAGTCATCGTACTTATCGTTGCCATTCATGCAACTATCAGAGACACCTCTTATAATAGCTAGCCATTAACTTGGACCATATAATGGCACATTTAAACCACTTCAAACAGCAAATTCAGCAAAGCTAATTGTAGCTTTTAAGGAGCAAATTAAAACAATGAAAGACCTTAGTCAATGCCTAATGTCTGCTTACGAAAGGAAATGGTTTAATGATTTGCTCTTGTCTAGGTCATGGCTTGGATCTTTCGTGAGTATAAGTGATCTCATCTATTTAATTTATATTCATTCTTCATGTTTTTGTGATAATCATTATTTTCTTTCTTATTTATAACATATTGATGAGTGCATGAATGTGTTTTTGGTGCTTCAAAAAAAACTATCATCATTTAGTTCCACAAAACATTGCTATAATGGGTGGTTATTTTAGCGGACTTATGGACGATTTCCATTTCAAACTTGAAAATGGTATGTCTCACTGTCATTGGGAAGAATTAATTCAGATGGCTGGAGGATCATCTAGAAAATATAAAGCAGTGCCATGAAAAGATGTATCATCTATACTTGTGCCTTACTATGTCCCCGAACATTGGGTTGCTGTTAAAATCGATATAAAGACCACATCTATCATAATTTATGATTGCAGAATCAGTTTAAAAAAGAGATTAATATAGAGTCATATCTTCGTCCATTGCAAGTTCTTATTCCTTAATTATTGAATATTGTAGATGTATAAATAACTGATACATGAAAGTTTACACGGCCACCGTCTTTCCTTCAAAATATTGATGGGTTTGTTTACTAAATTTAATGTCATTTTATTTTACAATTCTTCGATGTGTAATTTTAATAACATTTTTCTTGCAGAGGTGATTGCGGTGCATGAGTGATCAAGACTATCGAGGTTGAACTGGCATGTCTCAGTCCGTATGAAATAAATGACAAGATAGTCGACTCATGTAGATCTTATTTAGCAGCATATGTCTAGAATGGAGATTGGATTTGTAGACTTGAACTTGTAGTTGTTGCATGTTTTGTAGCTTTTAAATTTCGTACAAATGCAAACAAAAACTAATGATTTGCAGTTGTTGTATTGAAATAGTGTTTTGTGTTGTTTTGGATCCCACAATTTAGATATTTGTCTTACATCTATACAAAATTGAGTCAATTCATGTTTTTATGGCAGTACAAAATTTGAATCAAGTGTGAAATAATCCAAAGAACGACTGAGAATGACTGAGGGCGACTGAATGGCGGCCGAGTGATATAGTAAAAAAGTGAGTCAATTCATGTTTTTAAGGATATTTACTATATTATGGTATATTAATATGGATATGACGGTACAAAATTTGAATCAAGTGTGAAATAAGCCAAATAGCGATTGAGACTGACTAGGGCGGCCGAATGGCGATCGAGTAATATAGTAAAAAAATTGAGTCAATTCATGTTTTTAAGGATATTTACTATATTACGATATATTAACACGATATGACGGTACCAAATTTGAATCAAGTGTGAAATAAGCCAAAGAGCGACTGAGAGTGACTGAGGGTGACCGAATGGCGACCGAGTGATATAATAAAAAAGTCAGTCAATTCATGTTTTTAATGATATTTACTATATTACGGTATATTAACATTGATATGACAGTGCATAATTAAAAAAAAAAATGCACGAACCATGTATGGACCTTGTCATAGGTCCGGACAATTAAATCCCTCCGAGTGCCCAAAATGCGAAGTCACACAGAGGTAAGCACTGACCCTTATCCAGGGTCTGTGTCTATTGAATGCACAAAATAATAAAGGCACGGTCGTCGTTCAGTCGCCTTCGATCGCTCTTTGGGTTATTTTACACTATTTTTAAAATTTATAGTCTCAACATCCATGTAAGAATACCATTATATAGTAAATAGTTATAACTTATGAATTTTATCACATTTTATATCATATAAATCAGTCGTCTTCGGTCGCTATTTGGGTTATTTTACATTAGTTTTAAAATTTATAGTCTCAACATTCATGTAAGTCTACCATTATATAGTAAATAGTTATAACTCGTGAATTTCATCACCTTTTATATCATATCACTCATTCACATTCGATTACTCTTTCGACTATTTTACACTAGTTTTAAAATTTATAGTCTCAACATCCATGTAAGTTTACGATCATATAGTAAATAGTTATGACTCATGAATTTCATCACTTTTTATATCATATCACTAAGTCTCCTTCAGTCGTTCTTTGGTTATTTTACACTAGTTATAAAATTTATAGTCTCAACATCCATGTAAGTCGGTAAATAGTTATAACTTATGAATTTCATTATTTTTTTATGTCATATGACTCAGTCGCTTTCGGTCGTAATTCGGGTTATTTTACCTTAGTTTAAAAATTCCATCAACAAAAAAAGACAGCAAATACAGATAAATGAGTCCAAGAAAAATAATATTCGAAAGCAAGGAAAAATGAAAAATGAAAAATGAAGAAGAAAAAACTCACGAGCCTAAAACCCTTTGAAGTACATTGACATAGTAATCAATTGCTTGAGGTCTAGCAGTGAATCCCAATGGCGGGGCTTCCATGAGAACCATCCAGTGCCGCCTGCCATGGCTAGTTGAAGAAGCAGAAGTATAGAAGTGGCGGGCAAGAGATTTTGGCTGAGAGTATCGGAAACGATGAGGCGGCGGCCAGCCGCTGAACACCACACGGCCTCCATCTCTACCTTACTCTCAAGAAGAAAATAAATTATCCCTCCCCTTTTATTAAATGGTTTTTTTTAATGAAAATATATAAATTTTATCAAGAAGAAATTAAAAATAAATTTACTAAATTTTGAAAATTTTTGAAAACGACAACTCGAGTTTTTTTTAATTTTTTTTTTGGAAGCTAAATAAATTAAGTTTTTAGTGTCAAAAACATTGAAGTTTGTTTTACGGGAAAGAAATAGTTTATAAAAAATTTTAAATCTAAAATAAATTTAATCAATTTTCATAAAATATATTTATATTACATAATATAATGGCGTAAATTGAGATTTTTGATAAATGATATTTTGAAAAATAATTATAAAAAATATAAATTTTATGAGTAAGTTATATAAATTTATTATTAAAAATAATTTTATTTTTTTTATATCTCAAATATCTTGAAATTCAACCAATTTTACGAGAATGTTTTAAATAAAATCTCATGAAATTCCATCAAATCTCATGAAAGTGCATTCACTATTCAGAAATCTCGTTTTTCTAAACTCTCAAGCATCAAATATTCTTTTTGTGTAACCAATCGAGGTAGTTGAGAACGAGACTTGAGAGGACAAGGGGAATATGATAGTTTCAAAATTTTAACATGAATGTACGTAACTACAAAATCAAAAAATTTATCAAACGCAGTTTAGGCTCAACTAATAGAATAACCCATATTTTGACAAGAAAAAACTTTACGTGATCTAGTAGAGTTAGAACTTAGAATTCATATATTGTATTTTTTGTAACAAACTCTACACTTGGATATGGTTAATGAATAGTAGAATCTTTCTTTGAAAAAAAGAAAAGAAAAAGTATATGCTATATCACTTTCCGGCACAAAATAATTGAAGAATATAGATATCGAGAGAATTCTTTGTTCATTCTCTGTTGACTAATTTACTCCCGCGGTAGTGCTCGTTCAATGTTTTTTTTTTCTAAGAAGAAATTCAATTGATTTTCGAGTGAAATTTCGAGAAGTTTCTGGTCATTTTCATAACCTTTATTTTTTATTTAAAAAAAATTTGATTCGTGTTTGTGAAATTGCTTTCGAGCCATGAAATTTCGAAGGGATATCGACAATAAATTTCATGACTCAACAAACAAAGGGTGGGTAGATTGGGTATATATTACTATATTTGTCTCAATTATAAGCGTTTCTTTTCTTTTTTTGTTGTCTTAAATATATAATTCAATTTCTATATTTAGTTATATATTTTTTTATTAATATACTCTTATTAATTAAATTTTGGAAAAAAAAACGTGCAAATATTTTTTAATTAATTAAATAGTTATAAAATAAGAAGTTTATATCTATTTTGTTTCAATAATCTTTTCTTAATCTGTGAGCGTATATATTTCAGACGGGTGAAATTTTTTTCATTAACTAATGAAAAAAACCGAGTTAATTAATTTGGTATGGACAGTAAATTTGTTTTTTGTTTTGTTTTGTTTTTTTGCTTGTAATAAAATATCCTACATTATTTTTATATCTATCTGCTTTTTTAAGAATTAAAAACTAAATTTTTTTTTTACTCAACTAATTTTTTTTTAAAAAAATATATTTAAATCAATTTGTCATTTACAAAATTTTGAAAGTTTTTCCTATATATATGTTTTTTTATTAATATGTTTTCAATGTAATCTAGATTGTAAAAATGTATAATTATATGAATTAATTTAAACCATACTCGTGATTAAAAAAATGAATGTATTCGGGAAATAAATTGTGTGTTTTTTTAATATAAAAACATAAAAATTTGTTAGCTTAGTCTCCTGAAATCCAGTGGACCGCCTCTGAATACAAATATCGGAGCATTGGATTGATATAAAGGTAGTGTTTGAGATAGATTTTAAGAAGCACTTCTCAGTTTTTTCTTAACAAAATATTAAAATTTTGTGAAATTTTATTTTTTTAAAAAAAAGTTGAGAAATGCTTCATAAAAACTCCCCTAATACTACCAAAGATTCCTCAAACAAAAGCTACATTTTCGACCACATTCACATGTATGAATATATTCCATTCCCAACTTGAAAAATTGATTGCATAAATTTTACGCAGCTCTCAATGAATTAACAAAAAGGTTCCCTTCATAAGTACTCATTAAACCTTATACTTTTTACGTACTTTATTTTATATATTACGTGATCTGTGATCTGTCTCAAATATATAGACTTTCTTTTATTTTTTGGTTATCCTGATCATTATATAAGATTTTTTTTTAATTTTACTAATATGTTCATATTATTAAGTTTTTGAAAATATATATACAACAAAATTTGAATGGATTAAATATGGATAAAATAGAGAATTCGTCATGTGTAAATTTGTTTTTCTAATGTTTTTTTAAAATTTGTATAGAAAAGAAGGGTGGTTAGCTAACTTCAGAGGCCAAAAAGTAGCTAGATATAATTAAGTAGTGAAATGTATTCCATTACTATCCTCTCATTTGTATCAACTATCATATGTGTACACTTATAAATTATATAACGATATATAATGATATATCAAATTGATATCTCTCGCGTTCTTGCAAAATGTCATAAGATTATGCCAAAGATTCCTATCATCATAAAGATAAATAATTGCTCTTTGGATGCATAAAAAGGAAAAAGAAAAAAGATGATCAAATTACACATCGAATTAACTTGAGATAGTTAATTTTTCGAAAATTGGACTTTTGCACGTTGAAAAACCAACGTACCATACGTATATACACTAGTGAAGGGCAAGGATTTCATGCTAATTCAACTATATATTGCACATAAAAAGTGGAAAACACTAATAAACAAAACCTATTAATTGTACTAATATATTGCAGGAAATTTAGGTAATCGTTGGGAGAGTTTCTAGAAAGCACTTCTCGATTTTCTCATGAACAAAATTTTTGAAATTTTGTTAAGAAAAAGTTGAGAAGTGTTTCATAAAAACTCTCCCAAACACTGTCTTCAAGAAGGGCTTGTGGCTATCAAAAGACTAACATGGATCGGTATTAGAGTGCTCATGAACTATATATACATAAAAAAAAAAAATTATAATAAAGGCCATTATGTAAATATTATACATATCTAATTATTGAATTACTTGACAACAACAAGTTGTCGAGCTTCATTCATCATGATCTCCTCCTTCGTCTTCCTAATGAACTCTTCAAATTTCTTGTTCAATTCTTCGGTACTCATCGCCGCCTCTTCTTCCGCGAATTCTTGCCGATGATCCAAAGATTCATATTCTTCTTCTCCAAGCAAGAAACTTGGAGTTTCTTTTTCATGGATTCCATCTGCATCAGCTTCAAAACCATGATCTTCATCGCTCTCCATGGAAATCCGACTATATTCTTCGTCTTCCTTCGGCGTCTTATATGTCTGCTGCATCATCAATCCATCGCCAACCCTTTTCCGCAACACGTCGTTGAGATCGAAACCCGAAGAAGAACGAAGGGAACGGGAGGTTTTGGAGAGGAAAACCAAGAGTGCATTGCAGATAAGGAATATGTAGTTCTTGTTCACTGCATGGGAGGAGTAGTGGAGATTGAAAGGGTACTTTGCAGGAAGACATGGAAGCTTTGGAATGTGAGATTGGGAAGAGGAGCACAAGGAGTAGTAAGAGATTACGAAAGAAAATATCGAAAGTGAGAGTAATAGCTGAGCGATCATCTTCTTCAGAGGTTCCGAGGTGAAGAATTTGCTCAAAATCTTGTCTTTTTCAGGCTCCATTGGTTTTGGTTTAATTTTCTGTGGAAGGATTTGGAAATGGTGTGTGTTATGGATCGGAGAGGGTGAGGTTTTCAAAAAGAGAATGGGAGCTAGGTCTACTTATATAGTTGGAGCAAGATATTAGAAGTGGAAGTCAATACGTGAACATCTAGCTTAAGTAAACTAAAAATTATAATTTGGGAAAACTGCTCTTTTTATCCCCCTCAATATTTTAATTTTTGTTGCGATTTTGGTTTTTTATATTGTCAATTTTTTTGATAATTTTAGTTTTTTTATAGACTTGACGCTGACATGTCACCAATATAAAAATGTTGATGTGGTGTTACCGTATATTAGGGGTGCAAACGAGCCGAACTACTCGTGAGCAACTCGCGAGTACGTAGCTCAGTCAAAACTCGACTCGAGCTCGGTTTGACCGAGCTCGAGTAGCTCGAACATACATCGAGTTCGAGCTCGAGCTTTCAATATATGTGATCAAGTATTCATATATTATATATATATATTTATTTATTTATTTATTTTTCGAGCTCGAGCTTGAGCTCGAGTAACTCGAACTATAATCGAGTTGGAGTTCGAGTTTGAGCTCGAGTACGAAATTAATTACTCGATCGAGTTCGAGCTCGAGTTTGAGTAGTCAAATACGAGTCGAGCTCGAGCTCGAGTAGTATGATACTCGGCTCGGCTCGACTCGATTGCACCCCTACCGACTACCGTATATAATGTCATATTAGTAGAAAAATGGCTTACCAGTTACCATTATGTTAAGTGGATATCCAAGTCAATAAACATCACAAAAACTGGTCTAAGTTTGTTTCACAAGTCAATTTTACGGAACGAATTTCCGAATTCATCCAATCTGACAAAAATCATGAAAAATATTATTTTCAATATAAAACTATATATTTTTTTTTACTATAAATATCGATGGAGTCAAAGTCCTACCCTAAAAATTAATCTAAAAGGAAAACGCTGAAAACTGTTAAACAGGCTTGATATTGGCCCAATGTACATTGGGCCCAAAATACAACCCATCTAGCCCAATATGAGTTCAGTAGGCAACGGAGCGTATCAACTTCGGATAAAGCTGCTGAGAATTTGGAGGCTGAAACCAAAAATGGCTTCAATTTCTTCGCTCTCTCTTGCGCCAATATCTGTTCCAGCATGCAAATGCTCGAATAATTCTTCCAGACCACTGCTTCCTTTGCCTGCTTCAAGTTTTTCGAGTCTACTGACGGGGAAACCTTCTCGAATCTCCTCCTCCAGAGTTTTGGCTGCTCCGGAAGTCTTGGAATCCGGTGCTAGCTCCGATGCTCTTGAGGTATAATTGAGATAAGGTTTTGTTTTTTGCTCAAGCACTGATTTTGTAGCTGTTTCTTGTATTTTTGAGGTGGGTTTTTTATTTTTGTATATTTGGGTTCTCAGAATGAAGCTACTTCTGCCTCAACGCTTAGTGTTGGTGCAGATTCCGATAAGGTAAACTTAATTGTTTTGTAATTTTTTTAAATTTCTGGGAGGATCTACTCCCCTTCATTTCGGACTTATTTATCTCTATGATTCGTTGTTAACTGTGTGTTTTTGCATAAGATATAATATTAGAAATTATGTTTCAAGTTTGTCTTGCTAGCCACTACGCAAACAACATTTTGTTTTTAAAAGGTTATGGTTAAATATCGTTATTTGGCGGTTATCTGTGGTTTCTTTAAGTTGGAGTAGTGGAGGTCTACATGGTGTAATTGTCTAATTGAATTCTGGTCCCCTTTATTTTTTATGTTCTAAGGTATAACTTAGTGAGCAGACCTGAATGTTGAGGAAGGCTTTTTACATTTTGCAAAAATATAAGATCTGCACAGTCTCCTGATGCAACTGAATTTCTGCTGCCATCCATCTGTTTCTCGTCAAGGGTTGGGTTCGGTTTCGGCTTTATCAGCCCCGTTTTAGTTGGCGTTGCATTTGCATTTGCTATATTTAGTTGAAAATCTTGGATCCTCACTTTGATTTTGAGTATGAATGGACCGATGTATCACTGAAGCAAGTCATCCCATTGATACTACATTAACCCTAGTTGGACTTTTTGGATAGCATAAATACTTGAATGAAAATATAAGTAGTTTACTCTCGTAGACTTATACTCTTCTATCATATAATCACCAAACGTTAGAGGGATGGGAATTTAACCATTAAAGGCCAATGTCTTTTGACTGAGGATAATGACCGTCAGGTCGTGGGTCTGTTGTTTAATCCCAAAAGGATATCGCTAGTAGCAGCGGTGTAAGTTGATTCTTTTAAACTATTGACCAGTTTAAGTAGCACAGTTCGGTTGCTATGCCACCAGCAATCCCACTCTCAATGATAGGATATATGCTAATTATGGAAATCGAAGATTTAATTTTAGCTTTGATATCAGTTGCAAGAGAAGTGTACCCCAATGTGTCAAAAGTTATTGACGCTGGTAATTAAGAGACAACTGCGCCTTCATGATTGGATTTCTAGCAAGTTAACCAATGTGTTTACTGGATTTGTTGAATCTGAGTACTCAATCTATTAGCTACTTATGATTCTGCAGTAACATCACTTAGGACTCTTACTGGATGTTTGGTTTTAGCATAATTGATACTTATTTTGTCCTAAAGGAAAATATGAGCTGCTTTTTACAACAATCCAACATTACATTTAACTCGTCTATGCATCACAAAGGTTGCATTCAAAAACAAAGGTTCATCAACCGTTGGGTTGAATAGTTGAAATTTCACTTCCTTGCTACTTGCAATTGATCGATTTGCAACATCATGATAGATAGTCATGACTGTTGTAAAATTTTCGGTTGTGATATGAATGATTGCAATGTGTATTGACAAATTTACCCTTCTTTCCTTCATGTATTTTCTCAGTTGAAAGTTGTTTACATGTTACATGCTAAGGTGGTACGCTTTAAGGATGTGTTGCCTAAGATAAAAGTATAGACAGATAAATGCTTCGTCTTTGTCTATTAACCCTACTTCCTTCGGGTTAACGACTAATTTTCAACCTATTATGTAATTTTGGAGTTCTTTTGTCTCTCACCTTAACTTAAGCTTTCCCTAAATAATCTACACCGATTGTATATCTTCTTAGATGGCTCCTAAGCAGAAGATACGTATCAAATTGAGGTCATACTTTGTACCCCTGATAGAAGACTCCTGCAAACAGATTATGGATGCTGCAAGGTCATCCAATGCAAAGACTATGGGGCCGGTGCCATTACCCACAAAGAAAAGAATATACTGTGTTCTGAAATCTCCGCACGTCCACAAAGATGCAAGGTTCCATTTTGAGATTAGAACTCATCAACGTCTTATCGACATTCTTTACCCTACGGCCCAAACAATCGACTCCTTGATGCAGCTCGACCTGCCTGCTGGGGTCGATGTTGAGGTCAAGCTTTAGCTTCATTCTGTACCCTTCTATCTACCCATTGTTACGCAAACTTTATTAGCACTGAGGTTTCAACACATTGAATTGCCAGTCTGTTCATTGTATATCAATCTATCTGGTTTTGTTTTTTTTTTTATTCAACATTTTCAGTAGTTGATTTGAGTAATCATGGCTTGAAATTTTGTGTGTATCGATTGAAACATACCGGGATTGTGTTCCTTTTGATTAATATGTGGATACTGAACTGGATGTTCATTTTCGAGATTAATTACGTCGTGTTATCTTAGCTACCACACTTTTTCTACTTGTTGATTGAAGTTCATCGAATTTTATGGTAGCGTTTATAGTCTTGATTCAATTTTTTGGCTTTAAAACATTTTATCATCAAAATGTTTTCAAATAATTTATTTAAAAACTTTTGTTGTTTGTATGCTGTAAAGACTCCTATTTCTAATATGCCACTAACAGAATGTGAGCTCGAGTTCGTTGAATTTATATTTAATGGTCTGGAATATGTTTGGTTACGCTTTCACAGTTTTTTGGATGCAGTAAAATATCTCCTCCAAATACCATCGAGCACATTTTAAATTCACCAATTCTATTCATGAAATTATTTTTTTGAACAAAACTCTAAAATGATGTAAATATAATTAAACATGGCATACATTTCGATCATGTTGTCGATCAATTTATGATCCTAATTCACTTATTTACATTTTTTTTAGTCAATCTTTCATTGAAGTTATAAAATGACACCAGAAAATAATGATACGACGCTCCGGTCAAAATAAAATAAAAATAAAAGTGCGAGTGAGAGAGAAATTTTGAATTACTGATATCACTAACACGAATGAAAAATGTATAAATTAAGTGACAAAAATGTAAAAAAAAAAAAAAAAAAAAAAAAAAACCACAAGTCACGGTGATGAAAGATATGTTTTAATGTAGATATATAATCCGAAATATAAATTTTGACTTTGAATCATAATCAAACAAGAGTGCGTGAGTCTAAGACAGCGTTAGGTGAATGGATAAAAGGATTGAATGATTGAATGATGATATATTAATTAATTTTATTAAATAAAAATGAAATATAATAATTAATTAAATTATTATTATGGACAAGATAATATTATTTAGTGGGATGAGATTACATGTGAATAAAGAATGTTAGGACTATTAAAATGATTTTGAAAGATGTGGAATAATGATAGATAAACAATAACAAGTTTACTTTTAGTTATTAATTTTGTTATTGAAATGTTGATTGAGAGACGAATTACAAGTTTATCATCCACCTATGATAAATAATTTTATGTTTAATTTTTTATTTATATAATTTGGATTGGATTACCGATTATTATTGAATATTATAAATTATTATTTATTCACATGTGATTCATTTTCACTTATTAAAATTATTTGGCATAAAAATATGTATTTTTAAAAAATAGATAAAATTGATGAAATGAGATTTAAAAAGAGAGAGAGGTTGGGAGGAAAACAAAGGAATTAAAGGAGAGTAGATAAGGATTTTTGTGGATTTTTTTCACAAATATTGTTCAGGATATGTTATATGTTATGTAATTAAATATGATAAATCTCATGAAATCAAATTTGAATGAAGGGCCTTGAGATTTGACGAAAATTAATATTTTGTAAGCAAACAATGGATGAGATTGGTTTAATAAGTTTATCTTATGGTTATCAAGTCAAGTAAATACACCCAAGATTATAAGTATTAGCGGATTGTGATAGACGCGATGCGCCGCCTATTTCATAGAAAATAAAAAATGTAGTACAAAATTAAAATTATTAATTTTTTTATTTAAAATAGTTGGAAAAAAAACAAAATATAAAGTAAAATCTGATCATAATATAGGAAAACCATAATTAATTTGATAAGATCGAGGATTTTTTAAGCAAATCTGATATTACACCATAAATCCGTATAATTAGGATTAGGATCCCCTACCTGGGGATCCCACATTAGGGGATGCTGTGGAGGAGCACATGTCCTCTTTGCTTTCCTTTTTTTTTTTTCGTTTGTTTTCTTTTTTTTTTTCTTCAAATTTTATATTTTTTTATTTTTTAACTCAAAAAGTTTATTTTTCATTACAACCCAACATTTTCTCGAACCGAGTTTTTGCAATTTTTTCTATCTAGATTAATATCGAAAGAGATCGAAAATAAAACCTTATCCCGATGGGATTCTCGAACCGTCTTGAAATAATATTATAATATATTTTATTAATAATTTTATTAATAGATTGAGCTAAATATTATTGTGTTTCAACACATATAACAATTAATTGTCGATTTAGTTCTCGTAATTTTTTATTGTTGAAACGATCGTATAATAAAATCACGAAATGATATTTTATTTTTGTGTGCTTTTTAAAAATTAAATTAATAATTTAATTAATTTATAATTATCTAATTGGAACTAGAATAAAAGATGCAATTTGACAATCTATTTACTAAAATTTATCCAATAATTTTTATCATAATATTTTATTAATAATTATATGATATATCGTATGATGTTCTTCTTCTAACAAAAAAACTTGAAGTATTATCATAAATATTTTAATATTATATGCTTTAATTCGAATATTTATTCTCTATTTAGAAATTTAAATTCCTAAATAGTATTTTTTTTTTTAAATAAGTAATCACTTTTTCTTGTGTTTTATGAACGAAATCTTGAAAATACTCAAGTGATACCGAATGTTCGGGGTTCGGAATATTCAGGTCCCAATATTTTAGAATTTTCTCTCCACCACTATTGTAAATTTTAAAAAACTTGAATTGAAAAGAAGAAAAAATAGACGATGGCAAAAAATTGTTTTCCAAAAAAATAAAACCGGATTAAAAAATTGAAAAGGAAAATTGAAAAAAATTAGAAAATAAAAAAAAGCCAATTTGGTTTTTTTTTTTTTAAGATGAAAAATAAACTTTTTGAGTTAAAGAATTAAAAAAATATAAAATTTGAAAAAAAAAAAAAAAGTGAAAACAAACGGAAAAAAAAAACAAGGAAAGCATTGTGGGGATCCCCACAGTAGGGGATCCTAATCCGTATAATTAATATCGGGTGCTATTCTGTTGTATATAATAGTAATCGATGTGTGATGTCCCTCTACCTCTCATTCGAATCCTCTAATCTCCATCATTTTCATGCGTGCGACAAGTATATGGTCCCTTTTTTCTTCTATTTTTGTCCTTCCACCACCATTTTAGGGTGATCACTGATCAGCGATGAAGATATGTATTTATACAACAAAAGGGGTGAATAAAATGAAGTTAAAAAAAATAAGAAAAGAAGACCATTAGGCGTGGAGCTCACACTTATTAGTGTTTGTTTTAGACTGAATGGAAAAATAGATACATCGAGAATGCAATAGAGTTGAAATATAACATAATTGGTTAATAGGTATGCCTCGTAGATCTGGATCATTCATTGGATTGTATGGACCTCATGTTCAATGTATGGTGGATGTTGTACTTGTACAAGATGAAAATCACCCCATGTAACATATACAACATTTAGAGATTAAGGTTGGTTTATTATGACTTCATCTAATCTAATATGTCAAATATGGGGACGGAGAATCATATCCTAAGCACAAACGCAATTTATAATAATATATTTGGATTGTGGAATGTAACTTGACTAAGAAAAGAATAAATCACATTGATGGGTATAGAATATAGAAATTTCATTCCGATGTCATAAAATTAAAGAAACAAGTTGGCATCATTTGACGATGATGACTTGGGATGATAAATCAATTCAAATAGATAACATAACGATTTATAAACTAGCTCATTTATATAACTCGAGCAGAATATACTTAGATTGATAATAATATGATAAACTTATTAATTCAACTTAATCCATTATTTATTTTAAAAAAAATCAAATCTCTCAAATCTCAAAGCTTGTTTTTTAACCCTAATTTATGAGATTAGTCATCCTTAATTACACAAGGGATAACACATCCTAACCAATATTTGTGAAAAAAAATACACATAAATCCTAATCTACCCTCCTTCAATTCTTTTGTTTCCCTCCCAATTTCTTTCCGTTTATCTTTTTTTTTATAACTCGATTTATCAATTCTATTATTTTTCTTTAAAAAATACATATTTTTATACCTAATAGTTTTGATAAATGAAAATGCCTCTGTATGAATTAATAATAATTTAGTTCAAAAATAACTCAATCCAAATTATATAAATACAAAATTAAGCATAAGATTGTATATCATAAGTAGAGGGTAAAACTGTCATTTCATCCTTCAATCATGATTTCAATTCCAAAATTAATAACTCAAAGTAAACATGTTAGTATTTATCCATAATTATTCTAAATCCTTCAAAATCATTTTAATAATACTAATATGGTTTATCCACGTGTAATCTTATTCCATTAAATAAACCCAACCTAAACGTATCCGTAAACAAATCTTTTATTATTCACATCAAACGATATTCACGAAATTAAACCGTTTAAAAAAGATGAGTAGTGATATGAGTAGGCCAAGGCGGCTTATGAGGAGTTGAACGGGTGGTGAGAGTGATGCATCGTTTGACCATTTGCTGTTTCGTGGTACACAAAAGCCAATTTCACTACGCCTCATACTTATTATTATTATTATTATTATTATATTATTATTATTATTATTATTATTTGTGTAAAATATTAAATAAAAGGCAAAGATGACTGAGCTTGCTTGAAATTAATGGTGTGATTGTTGCAGCTCACAATTGGAAATTAATTAAACCACGGTAAATTAAACAAGTGAAGAGTCAAAAATGGGTTGAATTGTTTATTCACGTTTATTCACGTTGACACCAAAGTTTTAAGTATGGGATGAGATTTCGGTTCGAGACCCAATTATATAAAAAATCATCACCTCCAACTTTAATCACCTCCAACTTTAAAAAAAAATGGGTTGAATTGGTTAAATGATTGGAGAGAAGTTGGCATAATCATCCATTTGGCTAATAACTATACTAATTCAATCAAAATTCTAAACAACATGATAATTATTTATCATATGTTTTTAATGAGTATGATCGAATAAGAGCTTATTCTCATAAATTGACTCGTAATATGACAACGAACATCGGTTTTGAATAAAAAATTTATTAAAAAGGCATGAGATGTAATCATATATGTAAAGCAAATGTTTATTTTTTTTATTTAAAAAAAGTATAATGTGTGGAGGGACGAATTCAAATCAAATTAGAACATGAGAGTGACTTGCGTCATCGCATTCGTCAATGTTTACCGGACAATTTATGTCCAGCGTCAACATCTAACTTTTATTAGACAACAACTATTTGTTTTTATATATAATTTTTTATTTGGATATTTAAAATTATTATTTTTTGCAATAAGTTACGGGTTTCAACTTAATTTAAAAAATGAATAATTCTTTTTTTGAAGGATGGAACCTAAAATCGACTGCATTATTAAAAGTGCATGGGTCCAAATAGAATCTATATTATTAATAGTGCACTAAACTAAACCCGAATCACAAACGATGGAGGTGCGTCACGTAACCAAAATTTTGTTTGCTAACTACTGACCACTTTATTGTTTAAAATTAAAATTTACTTTATTCTGAAGTGACAAAATATATATTATGATAATTTAATTTGGATTATTATCATTTATTTAAAAAAATTAAAAAAAAATAGGCTGAAAATTAATATAAAGAATAAATGGAATATGCTCCTCGAGTTGTGTCACTTTTTTGGAGGCCACTGGCAGCGTGGACCCTCGTTATCATACGCAAGTGCACGCATCTCCATTCAATTATTGTGAATGAAAAAGATAGATTTTATAATTTAATAATGCTTATAACAAAAAGACAAATTCACAAATATTATTTAGAAATCCAATAATTTTGGTTTAAGATTCTAATTTATCTGTTTTCGGATAAACCGATTGCAAGCGTCTTTTTTTTTTCGAAAGATTTCAGATTCATTCTTTTTAATAATATATATAATAATAATTTTATTGTTAATAATAAAATAATAATCAAAATTTAAATTAATATTTTACTTATATAAACTTATATAAAATAGATTGGATTTCAACACTATTATCGAACAAATTTAAATTCATTTTTATTAATATAAAATATTATATAAACACAAGTATATGATAAATATATATTTGAAGTTTAGGATATTAATTCTTTAATTATTAAAAATATATTTAAAACTCATAAATTTAAAATTATTTCATAGCAAAGGCAGAACTAAACGATTTAAAAGACCTTTATTAATTGATGAGTAACCTGATACATTAGTTTACTATTTCTTGTGTATATTCGAGATTTACCAAGTGGACGAAGGTTTCTCATTATAAAAACAGCTGTATGACTACGATTATACGAATTATATTATACTTTACAAACCTGGCTTTTGTGAATAAAATAGGAAGTAGTTTTGTATGACATTAATATTTGAAAAATACAAGTCCATGATTTTATTTCAAAAGTTTATGCCGAATTTATCATGATACTCTTGAAAGTCATGAATCAAAAAATATTTATTGAGATAATTTGTAATCTACTTTCCTGAAATCATCAGGGCATGTTTCAAGTTGCATATTAATAATCTATGTATTAATAATCTTATCTAGTCTCACGTTTTTTTTGCTATATTATTTATCCATCTTTCAATTACTTATATCACATCAATCAAATCATTAATTATTTATCTTACATCAATTAAATTATTAAATTTAAATTACTATATTACCTTTTAAATAATATTATTTATATTATTATTAATTATTAAAAAGATTAAATAATAATTTATTAATCAAACAAATCATAATCCATCAATCAAATCAAATCTTATATTAACTATTTTTTATTTATTTTTTATTACAATATATTATTTATTTCTATATTATTTATCTTATCATACACTTTAAACGGATTTTTAATATTTAATTATATACATTTTTTAAATATTCAAATTCTAAAAAAAATTGTCAAGAAGATGATAAATCGGTGTAATAATTATAAGGTTCCTTCTTCTTGTCTTTTTCTTTATCATAATCATAATTATTGGCCTTTTTTCTTTTTTCTTCCTTTTTTCTTCTTCTTCTTCCTTTTTTTTTTTTTTCAATCTGCAAAATTTCAAGAAATAGTCGTGCAAGAAAGATCTAGTTTCCTCATTTATCCACTTTCTTCGCTTTCTATAAATTTCTCTCATCTCCGATTCTCACTCTAGTTTTCTTGGCCTTCATTTCTATGTCCACAAATTCCATTCGGTGCCCATTTTTACTGCATCAGCCCTTGTTCAAGCCTCCGAAGCTCTACGCATACACCATGGCAACTTGCGTACGTTCCTCCAGAACAGAAACTCCCCACCCCAATCCAAAGATCGATGATTGTGATTTCAGTGATTATGTAAAATACTGCAGACCCAATTTCCCGGATCTTGTTTCTTGCGTACCCATTCCGGGCAAAACGTCGAACATCCTCCGCACGAGCACGCACACTGTTTTGAAAGAAACTAACGGGGACCCGGATGAAAGGATTGGTAATTTATGGCTAAGGATGAAGGAGGAAGCTAAGTCAGATGTTGAGGAGGAGCCAATTTTGTCGAATTGGTATTTCTGTTCGATTTTGTCCCATGAGTCCATGGAGAGTGCCCTAGCGAATCATCTTTCTTTGAAATTGAGCGATTCTAGTTTGCCTAGCTGCACCCTTTACGATCTTTTCCTAGGGGTTCTCTCGGGGGATCAAGAAATCGTGGGAGCAGCTCAGGATGACTTGAAGGCGGTCAAGCAAAGGGACCCTGCTTGTATCAGTTACGTTCATTGCTTCTTGAATTTCAAAGGATTCTTGGCATGCCAGGCTCATAGGATAGCTCATAATTTATGGACTCAAGGGAGGAAAATCTTGGCCCTGCTGATTCAAAACAGAGTGTCCGAAGTCTTTGCGGTGGATATCCATCCAGGAGCCAAGATTGGCAGAGGGATTTTGCTCGATCACGCTACAGGAGTTGTGATCGGAGAAACGGCAGTGATTGGGAACAATGTATCAATCTTGCATAATGTGACATTAGGTGGCACTGGGAAGGCCTCTGGCGACAGGCATCCGAAGATCGGTGACGGTGTCTTGATTGGTGCAGGAACTTGTGTTTTGGGAAATGTTAGAATCGAAGACGGGGCTAAGATTGGTGCAGGATCTGTGGTGCTAAAGCAAGTGCCTGCTCGAACGACTGCGGTGGGAAACCCTGCTAGATTGATCGGAGGGAAGGAGAATCCGATCAAGCTAGATAAAATGCCTAGTTTGACGATGGACCACACATCACATATATCTGAGTGGTCTGATTATGTTATTTAGATCTTTGAGTTGTTTTCTTGATGCTTTTTCAGAGAGAACTCGAGTTCTCCTATTAACATATAGATTCATCGGGGTATCAAAGCTCTTGAATTGCTCGAAATGAGAGCCTTATTCGGGCTTGTTGGTTCTGTATTGTGGTAATGGGAGAGCAATGTGTAATCATATTGTGAAGACATAGATACTCTGGCTATTTACAGACTCTATGAACTTGGTTCTTGTCTTGTCAAATTTTTCTTACTATGGTTTGTTGTTTGCGTTTTGCATAACTGTTAGGATACAACTAGAAATTGATGCTTCCATTTTCTTCTAGGCTTTCATAGATGGACATGTTTCGGATAATACTAAAACCTAAGTACTGCTGACGTGACATTGTTTGTGAAAATCTTCTTCCGAATGTTTGAGATTGTCTCACGGATCTATTGGTCGGCGACGGGGAACCGAATCGATGACTTAGAGCAAAGCATCAATGATCTTAGAACGGAAATGTTATTTATGCTTGCTTATGGCTTTAGACATAGAAACGGTAGTATTCCCATTCCCTTTATGGGTATTCAAATCTCGTAGACGTATGCTACGTAAAAGTGGCTCAAGGCCATCCGTGCTCCGTGGCATACGATCAGCTTTTAATTTTTTTTTTAAATTCTTAATTATTATTTTATATTTATTTAAACTTTTGAAATATTTAATTAATTCATTTGTATCATCCTGAAATTAAAAGGAAAATTATCCTTAGAAATTAGAATCGTGACTTTTGTCTTTTAAGGATAAGGATAGTATGAAATTTTCCGGCCCATGGATTCCAGACATTACCAAATAAGAAATCCTAGAAAAATTGAATATAATCAATATATGGAAAATCCATCCAACCACAGCCTCTAAAAAATATGGAACACCATCTCAAAAACATTGCTAATATTTTTTTCCCAAAAAATTAAATTTGAATTAATTCAAATCCCAATTAACACATCAGTATACTCGAAATTTTTTTGGAGTAATTTCTTTTAAAAAAAAAAAAACATTTTTTGGAGTTTGTTTAATGGGCTTTATCCTTATATAGCATAATTGATAAGCAGTGAGCCAGTGAGTGATCATAGGCCCAATGGATTAATGAGAAATAACATTCAACTCTTTGTTGGCCATATATTTCATCGACGTGAATTTTTATCATATATGAATTATTCATAATTATATCAAATTTTTGTATAAAATTATTAAAACTTACCTAGTTAATGTTTCTTAACTTGAAAAACCTCACCGATGTAAGGAGTAAAAAAAACTACGAGACCGAAGTCTACCAAAATAATATTCAGTACTGCAATGAAGAACGAGGTTACAACCAATCCAACATCTACGCCAACCAATATATAATCACAAATAACTATATCTCTATTATTATTATTATTATCTCTACTATTATATAATACTTGAGCATGTTAGAGAAATCATTTTTTGAGGACACCATTTTTTCTTTCCTATTTTACCCTTTTTTTTTCATTTCTTCTTTCACATGTAGGCTCTCCACTTCCCACTTACCACTCCTCACTCCCCACTATAACTTCTCTCATCTAAAATATAATTTACCTTATAAAATCATGTTGATTGTTATTGTATACACGCAATGCGTGTGCATCATTTTACTAGTTATTTTATTATAGTTGAGGGGTTTATAAAAACTGTTTTGTGGACACCAACTTTATTATTTCATTTTTCGCAATTTTTCTACACAAAATCTTTTGATTTATTACTTTTCGAGTGGTTCATTAAAACAGCTTCATGTTTAATTCTTTAATGAGTTTTTATTAATTTTTTAATTAATCTTTTGATTAAATTTTTAACCTCCCACTTCTCATTCCACATCCTACTAACCCACTTCATAATCCACAAATCCATGTTGAATTTGCAAACCGCTTGAAATTTCTCAATTTTTTTTTCAACCGTCTTGCATTTCTTATCGTCTTATATAATAAATTTTATTTCTAATTTTTTAAACTATTTTTACCTCATTTTATTCTAAGATAACTTTCTCTATGTATATTATCAATTCAAAATAACTCATCTAAATTACATTTATTTATATTTTGATGTTGATATTTGTATACTATATATAACACACGCATCGCGCGTGCATAATTGCTAGTGTATATTACAATTTTGAAACTATAAGAGAATCAGAAATATATCACACAAAACACCTACTCTCCAGAACCTATTTGAACATCGAAAACTTCATATGCATGCAAGTGGATGGTTTGGAATGCGACAATTGTAAGGTTTGTTTCTATGCATACGTAAGTTGTTACGTATCAACAATGAACACCAAATTTATAGGAAAATGCCTCAAAGGCACAATATTCCTTTGATGATTGAGCGGCGTGTGTGGTAATTTCGGTGCATTTGGTGATGTGAAAAAGATATTTGCCATAAAGCTTGCATATTTTTTTCGGTAAATGTCAATTGGCTTGATCAGAGGTGTTAAAAATGAAGCGGTCCGAAGATTCGACTCGAGTCAATCAGAAAATATTGATTTAGGGATAGAGGTTTTCGAGTTCGGGTTTGATCGGGTTGGACCTCATATATCTGAGTTGAAAAGAAAATCGGTCGTTCGAGTAGGTTCGACATTCCCCAAAAATTTTAAAATTTTATTTTTGTATCAAATTAAAAAATATTGGCTACATTTTTATGTATACAAAAACTTATACGAGACGATTTCCAAATCAATTTAGCGAGATAGATCTCTTATATCACTTGACCCATGAAAAATATTACTTATAACAAAAGTATTAGTTTTTATTGTAAATTTGGGTCGGGTCGGGTCGGATTGAGTTGATCGATTTATCTTACAAAAATAAATGAGTGAGACCGTCTCAAAAGACACTTACTGTTTATATATTTTATGTAAAATTATCTGTTTCAAAAATTCTTTAATTTGTGTTACAAATATACTTTAAATTTTATATCATTAGACTTTCAAATTTAAGTTATATATAAACGATATTTGGTTATCATATATTTAAATAAAAATATTACAATTTTTAAGAGAAATAAATATGGTCATCATCATCGTCGTGAGTTTTTAATTTTGATTTAACTTTTTTGCTAAAATTTTAAAAATAATAAATTAAATCGGGTTGGTTCCGGTTCGAATTACTTATCTTCGAGTTGATTCGGGTTCTTATTGGATTTGGTAATACCTTAAATCAACGCGACGCGCATTAACATCCATATTCCCTAGACACACCCAATTTTGTTGTTCTTTCTCAGTACTCTAATTAAAGTCTTCTTCGATTAATCGACGGGAAAATTAAAATTTACATGATAGTTTAACAACTATAATGAAAGGGGCATATCTCTTACTTGTCGAATATAGTTACTATTAACGGTAATTTGGTGGTCAGTTTCGAACCTAAATATAAATATATGCTTAGTTTTCTGTCAGAAAAAAATTTGTTTAAACTCTCTGGATTAACATGTTTTTTTCTGATGAAATTCGGTACAAAACGTTGAAAATATGATATGAATACATGATATTTAAGTATCAACAGTTTCAAATCTAATATAAATGTATGATTTTTGAGTACTCAAATATGTAAACAAATATTAATATTAATGACACATTTGTCTTCTTTGAATGAAATTCGGATATAAGAACTACGGTACTAATATATGATATTTGAGTATCAAATGTGTTAGATCTAATACAAATATATGATATTTGAGTACTAAGAAAATATTAATATTAATGACACTTTATCTTATTTGGATGTAAATCGGTACAAAATATTGAAAATATTGTACTAATATATGATATTTGAGTACCAAATGTGTTAGATCTGATATAAATATATGAGTTTTGAGTATTCAAATATATGTTGCAAGTTCATATTAATAAAGATGTATAGGTTTTATACTCAAAATATTATTTTTTTTATACCCGATCTTGAACAATTTGTGCTCGAATATCATGTATTCGTATCATATTTTTAATGTTTTATATCGACTTTCATCCAAGAAAAAATATGTGGGCCCAGAGAATTTAAACAATTTTTTTTCTGACAGAAAAGTGAGCATGGATTTATGTTTAGATTCAGGGACTGAACACTAATTTACCCTATTATTAATTCTTTACAAAGAATCTAAATTTGTAAGAATGTTATAAGTTATGTATGTGTGATCTCCTGTTCTTTATCTCATTCGACAAAATTTCTGGGTTCGCGTTTTGATTTTTGGTGCATACTTTCTACTTTCTAGTAGTCTATTTTTCAAAATTGGGAGGGAAATTTCCGCTAAATGGATCAAATAAATCTTCACCAATGATGTAACCATGCATGTCCCCCACCACTCCAAATTTTCCAAGCGTGGCTCTCATACAGCTGACCCAAAAGAATTTAAGGCTTCGCTTGGATTGAAATATTTCAAATCCATGGATTTCAAATGCATTTTGTTGTTTAGAGAAGTAGCACCACAAACATCAAATCCATTTTTTTTATGTTTATATAGTAATTCATGGTAGTTGTGATGGATTTCAAGTTCATTCAATAAAATGGTGATTTAAAATCATTTTTACTCCATTTAAGTAATGTGTAAATAATTAAGCTATGAATTTGAGATTTTTCTATGTTTCATTGTTATCACTAAAATTATAATCGAAATCCATTGATTTCAAATCATTCAATCCAAGCGCAACCTAACATACATTACAAACAACCACTTTAGGCCAAAATTTAACCACTCACTCATGACTCATGTGGTCAATTTTTTAAATATGATTTAAACAATTGAATCAAATTATTTGGAAATATGATTTTATATGTCGTGCAATAAGTTGGAAACTTAAGTTTAATAAATGAACTAGATGAAGTATTTAGTTATATAACGTTTCTAGCCGATATAATTAATATAATAATATATATATATATATATATATATATATATATATTTTGAATCTTATATATAATTTTTTTAAAAAGGGGAATATCTTATATTCTTCATTGACCATTGTGCTACTTTATTTTGTATCATTGGTTTTACTTGCTCACCACTCTTTGCTTGTCAAGTACAGAATTGAATCATGCACTGAAAAAAATGTCGTTGTCATGGAAATTATGGAGATTGACTGGTGCCAATTTTGACTTTTTAAATTTTAATATCCATATTTTAAATAGATAATTTAAATTTTATAATATATATAATAATAATAATAATATTAATAATAAGCTTGAGTTATTAATAAAGGCAGTAGGGACCACTGTCCGCAAAGACCCGTTTTTATCAGGTGTGAATTTGAAGACCAGCCACAGAAAAAGTCAAAAAGATTCACCAAAAATAGTTTTTGTATTAAATTTAAATATATTTATCATAAATAATAATTTTTTATTACAAAGTAATATTTTTGCAAAGATGATTTAAATAAAAGATAAGTTTCACAAAATTAATATGTGAGATCGTCTCACGTGAGTTTTTGTGTTCCTCTCAATATGTATATATATAATTAAATATCAAGTAAAATTTTGATATGTTGTACACTTAACGTGTCAATCACACTCACCTATTGGATATTATGAATTGTACATCCAATAGTTGAATGTCATTTTAAGAATAGGCACAAAGGTGGACATTGTGGGTAGACAACATCCAAACTCACATAAAGTATATCATATATAATATAATATAATACGAATAATTGAGTTAGAAATTAAAATGGGAAGAATATTATTATTCACCGTTAAAGTTTAATCCATTGATAATTTATCTTATCAAATCTTATGTTTATTTTTTCTTAGTATTTATCTTAATACTAAATATTTATTTTATATTAATAAAATTATTAATTATTTACCTTACATCAATCAAAACATTGAATGTAAATTAATGTACTACCCTTAATATATAATATTATCATATTTTATTAATTTTTAAAATAACATATCATCTTATTTAAAATTTAATAAATAAATCAAAAATATATTATATTAATTATTGTTTTTATTTAATTTTTTTTATCATATTACATTATTTATCTCTATATTATTATCCTCTCTTTAACATTATTTTAAGATATCGTTTGGTACACAAAATTATTAATCCATATATAATTTATCTCATACAATCTCGGTTCTTTTCGTCATATTATTTATTCATATATTAACTATTAATTTTACATCAATCAAATCATTAATAATTTATCTTACATCAATCAAATCATTGAATTTAAATTACTATATTACCCTTTATAAATAATATTTTTTATATTTTATTTAATGTTAAAAAGATAAAATGATCATTTAACATTTTTATATAAAATTTAATCAATTAAATCAAATTAAATAAATTATAATCTATCAATCAAATATAATATTATATTAACTATATTTTTTATTACGTTATGTTAATTATCTATGTATTATATACAATCCCTCAACCAAAAAATACCTAAAAGACATATCTTGAAACGGAGTCGGCATATTCATGAATCATGATCACGAGAAGCATTCATTTCGCAAGTCTCGATGAAACTCCATCCAAATCTTTCTGGCAAAACGGACGGTTGTGATCATATCTAATCGGGATGACAAAATATATATATAATTTTTTCTTTTGGTTTTTCTAGAGCGGCAGAAACATAGAAATGAATAGAATGAAACTTTCCGCCCGAATTGTTTAAGGTTTCGTTTAGACTTTAGACATATAATTTAAAAATATTTTTAGTGTTTTACAAGTAAAAAAATATATAAAATATGTATTTTGATAAAATTTTTGTGAATTTTTTTGGAAAAAATGTTTCCAAATATCTTATGAAAATTTGAATTGTCAATATATTTGTATAAGAAACATTCTTCTAAACAAAAATAAATAATTAACCGTTAGTTTATTTTAAAACTTAGGGTGAATTTCTATGAAATGACTAGAGTTCAACAATATCTTTACCGTAACTATGTTCTTAATCATTAAAGTATTATATGTTTTCCAAAAAATATTCAAAAATAATAAAATATCTTCTTATTTTTATTCTTAATTTTTAATATATGTAAATTTAAATTTTTTCTCAAACACTTTAACATAATCTTGGTAAATCAAAATTCAGTAACCCACCAGTTTTATGTATTTTATATATAAAAAAAATTGAACAACATTTTGAATATATATACTACAAAATATTGACATATAATATGAATAAATTAAGATTTAAGATCAAGAAAGATTTTTTTTATTTTGTAATTAATTTGCATAAGATAAAAACAAAGACAGATTTTGTAGATATCACTTGTTGATAAATAAAATGATTGAATTTGAGTTTTTTAAAAGTAAATAGAGATTTTATTATATGAGAAAAATAATGAATTAGGGGTAATCTTGTCTACTAGATAATTATACAGATAAAGTGAAATGTTATTAACATTTTTTAAAGTATAAATAACACTCTCTCTTAGTTTTTTTCATATAAATATATACATATATAGGGTATATTGCTGAGCGAAAAAACATTTTAATGTAATATAAATTGATAAAATAATGATCCAACAAATAATCAGTAAATGGAGAAAGTGAATTTATTTTATTTTTTTTGTAAAATTACTTAATTTGTATATTACCTACAATGAGAGTCATCAACGATTTAATTGCATGATCAATAAGAAAAACTTGATGATATGCATACTGATGATGGTTGATAAAACCGAGTGCCCGGGCTGTCAGGATAGTGAAGTGGGTCTGACGGGATGACCGGGTTGATGAGGATGATATATAACTTGTCCTTCCCCAATCGAGGTGATCTGCACAACAGGAAAGGAAATAAGAGCACGTTAGTGGGGCGCCGCAAGGTTTTTCGACGGGGCCACTCCGATGCTTAAGTCAGACTTAGAAATGTAGTGGACTTTTTAAGGAAAAATGAGTATAGTGATTCTAAGATTTTTAGGTGACCCCCCTTACTGATACCTGATGCAAGGTATTTATAGACATTAGAGTGAGAGAGTGCCTCCGCAATTTCAGGGTAGTGGCCACGATCTGGATAGTGGCCACGATATGGGTCGTGGGTGCAGGGGTTGTCCACGTTTACCCATCATGCACGATGAAGCTGGAAGGCTCGGGGTTATGGCAATCGTGGGGATCATGCTCCTGTGAAAGGGGTGTTGCCCAAGTCATGAAGACTTGGTCTTCTTGACCTGACGCCTCAATCCGGGATGAGCTACTAGTCTGACTTTATCCAGCCCTGCTATCCTTGCCTCTCCGTAGCTCTGATACCCCTGACTTCCCGGGGTATCACCACTCCTCCCTAAAATAGTCAGGCTAGAGCCCTGCTCACTGTCCTGACTAGCATCCCTACTGTCCCTGCCTCTCCGTAGCTCTGATATCCCTGATTTTTCGGGGTATCACCACTCCTCCCTAAAATAGTCAGGCTAGAGCCCTGCTCACTGTCCTGACTAGCATCCCTGCTGTCCTTGCCTCTCCGTAGCTCTGATACCCATGACTTTCCAGATTTGGACAAGGCCATTGACTCCCTCCCTGGTTCAAAATGTACTAATGGAGCAGAAACCTCTCAGCCCGGTGGAACTCCAGCTATTGAAGGCGAGGATGCCCTGACGCCCCCAATAGTTTAATCATATTTTTTGTAATTGGGCCGTGGAAGCCCCACCTCTTGTAATTGTTTATCATCAATGTTATTCAAGGTTTCTAATTATCCATTGTGTGATGTCTTGAATATTTGAGTCCTCCCTATAAATAAAGAGTAAACATCAAGGCTTAGAATGCCTCGGGTTTAAATGGGTGTCGGGGCATGGAACTTCCCGAGCTTATATAATGCCAAGGGCTTATATATGCCTTGGGTTTAAATGGGTGCCGAGGCATGGAACCTCCCGGGCTTATATAATGCCAAGAGCTTATATATGCCTTGGGCTTAAATGAGTGTCAGGGCATGGAACCTCTCGGGCTTATATAATGTCAAGGGCTTATATATGTCTTGAGTTTAAATGGGTGTCGGGGCATGGAACCTCCCGGGCTTATATATGTCTTGGGTTTAAATGGGTGTCGGGGCATGGAACCTCCCGAACTTATATAATGCCAAGGACTTATATATGCTTTGGGTTTAAATGGGTGTCGGGACATGGAACCTCCCGGGCTTATATAATGCCAAGGGCTTATATATGCCTTGGGTTTAAATGGGTGTCGGGGCATGGAACCTTCCGGGCTTATATAATGTCAATGGCTTATATATGCCTTGGGTTTAAATGGGTGTCGGGGCATGGAACCTCCCGAGCTTATATAAGCCTTGGGTTTAAATGGGTGCCGGGGCATGGAACCTCCCGGGATTATATAATGTCAAGGGCTTATATATGTCTTGGGCTTAAATGGGTGCCGAGGCATGGGACCTCCCGGGCTTATATAAACAAGACATCATTGTGTGGCAGGTTTACTCCTTACAGGTCTCGGGGTCCAAATATGATGATTGGCCCTGAACCTTGTCCTCTTTCCTCGACCCCCAAACTCTCCCTTCGGCTCCAGGACTTTCTAGCCCGGTTCGAGTATCCATCAATAGATCCCCCTGATATCATGTTAATAATGCCTTTAGTCGGCCCATCTCCTGATTTTCTATCCTCTTTCCAGGAGCCTGTCTCTTGTTTCCCCTCCTCTCGGGAAACAATAACAGCCTGGGGAGGAGCCGTCATCCGTGGTCCCCGAAACCAAGGTAGACCCCGGGATTTTTTCTGAACCGGCTTACCATCTTTGGTATAAGGCGGCTGCTGCCTCTGCTGTAACGTCCGGCATTCACTAGTGTCATGTGTGCCTTCCTGATGAAAAGCACAGTATTTCAAAGACTTCTCTCTAGAAACAAGGGTCTGGACTTCAACCCCCTCTTCACATACATGCACAGCACTGTCTCGGATCCCTCGGTGCGGTGCATACCGGGACAACCGCCCCATGAGATCCTGGATTTCCCTACTTCTTCCCTGGTCCCGGCCTCCTTCTCTCCGGGCTATCTCCTTCTTCTGACTCCGAGCCTTTTCCATGTTAATGTACTTCTCGGCCCGAGCCAACAAATCCTCAAGATTTCGGGGTGCTTTTTTCACTAATGACTTGAAAAATTCCCCTTCCCGAAGACCTTGAGTAAAGGCAGTGATCTTGGTCTCCTGGGCGCAGGTTGGGACCTCCAAAGCAGTCTTATTGAACCTTTTGATGTAGGCTCTTAAAGACTCCTCTCCTTCCTGCTTTGCCTCAAATAAGCTATAGACAGTTTTTCTGTCTCTCTTGCTACTGCTAAAGTGATGCAAGAACACTTGCTTGAACTTTGCAAACGATCGAATACTCTGCGGCTCCAACTTCTCAAACCATCTTTGGGCAGAATCCACCACAGTGGTTAAGAAGACTTTACATTTAATCTTGTCTCCATAGCAATGTAGCAAGGCCATATTCTCAAACCGAGCCAAGTGCTCTTCTGGGTTAGTACTCCCATCATATTCTTGGATTTTTTCCGACTTGTAATGGGATGGTAAGGGTTCCTCTATTACTTCCTGTGAAAAAGGACAACCCGGGATCTTGATAGACCAGGCCATTTTGGGACCCTCCTCTTTCAACTTCTGTATCTTCCTCCTGAGTTCATGCAGCTCATCTGCCACAGAAGGTTGTATCGAGTGCATCCAAGAACTTTTCTCTTCTTCACCTTCTTTGGTTCGGGTATTAAGGATCGGATTACCCTGATTCCCTTCTTCCTACATTGTTATTTCATTTGACTGTGGCTGCCTTGCAGATGCTAACGATTTCTGTATCATATCTTGATCGTATGATTCGAGCTGCTCAATAGGAATACAATGTTTCGGCCCTGCGGGGGCCCTTCCAGTGGTGTTTGTTCACAAGAAGCCATATCTACGTCTATAGAACAAGCTTCCCACAGACGGCGCCAATGATGATGGTTGATAAAATCGAGTGCCCGGGCTGTCAGGGTAGTGAAGTGGGCCTGACGAGATGAACGGGTTGATGAGGATGGTATGTAACTTGTCCTTCCCCAACCGAGGTGATCTGCACACTAGGAAAGGAAATAAGAGCACGTTAGTGAGGCGCCGAAAGGTTTTTCGACGGGGCCGCTCCGATGCTTAAGTCAAACTTAGAAATAAAGTGAGCTTTTTAAGGAAAAATGAGTATATTGATTCTAAAATTTTAGGTGAACCCCCTTTACTGATACCTGATGCAAGGTATTTATAGACCTTAGAGTGAGAGAGTGCCTCCGCAATTTCAGGATAGTGGCCACGTTCTGGGTCGTGGGTGCAGGGGTTGCCCACGTTTACCCATCATGCACAATGAAGCCGGAAAGGCTCGGGGTTTTGGCATTCGTGGGGATCATGCTCCTGTGAAATGGGTGTTGCCCAAGTCATGAAGACTTGGTCTTCTTGACCTGGCGCCTCAATCCGGGATGAGCTACTAGTCTGATTTTATCCAGCCGTGTTATCCTTGCCTTTTCGTAGCTCTGATACCCCTGACTTTCCGGAGTATCACATACCTATGAAGCAATGCAGTCTTATGAGAAATTAGACTTCGAATTTAGTTGGTCACTCCAATTTTCGGTAATGAGTAAAATAATTTGATATCAAAATCTCAAATCCGAGACCTAGGAGTAATAAAAATCACACAGCTCCCTTGAGTACTAAACACTTTTATCTGGACTTATTAAATAGAACACCTAAAAGAGTACAAATTCATAAAAGCGATGCAACAAATATAAATTGATGGGCAACATGAGGGAACACAAAGTTCAGAACAACATATTATACTAAAAAAAGCTGGAATATTTGGGGAAATGGATCTGATCAATAATATTTTTTTAAAAAAAATGATATTTTTAAATTTATTTGCAATATATATATATATATATATATATATATACTACCGGATATCATTTAAAAAAAATAATGATTGAACGAGGTTAAATAACAAAATACCCTTTTGAAAGCAAATAAACCTTTTGCATATTATTTCCTTATAAACTTTTATTTAACTTACAATATTATAGAATAATTTTAAATGTATGTGTGAAAAATATTAATGAGTTATCTTCTAAATTGATCACTGAACAAATGAAAGAAAGCTGATCGAAATTTACAAGTCTTTGTGAAAAGGAATCAACAAAGTCCGTGACCCCTCCCCACCATGTGTCTCTGACTTTTGAGTTAACATGACATCCAATATTCAAAATTTTTTATTTTAAATTTGTTTGAGTATTACTAAAATTTTATTTGACGGTTCAATTTTTTTTATATATATAACTTATTTCATATGACATAGTAAAAAATATTATTTTATATTATAAAAATGAGATGTATCGATTCGTTCAACGAATATAAAGTGAAATCGTGTAAAAGAAAAACCATCTGTTCATTAATTGATTGGATATTTGAAAAATCTGTCAAATCACATTGTCCCATATGTTTGGAAGATAATTAATTTCTCATTCCCAAAATAAATAATAAAATACGTAATATCATAGTTTTATTTTTAAATTTTCCTTTGAAATTGTCCCATTTTATATTTGGGTGATCTATATTAATTATTAGGTATAAATAAATCGCAAACTTTAAATTAGAACAAATCATTCTTGAAATTTTAACGTATCAAGAGAAATAATAAATTTGACATATCGATCATAAAATATTTTTATTAATACATGCACGAAATAATAAGTTAATATATATATATATATATATATATATATATATATATATATATACACACACACACAATAATATTTCAATCAAATAATTTTATTTTATGCTAACTTTACTCAAAAGTATATATTAAATTTTGATTATAAGATAATTTCATAGGTGCAACATACATATATTTTTAGTTTATTTAGGTTGAGTTTACTTTAAATGATGAGATTGAGCAATGATATATTAAATTATGATTATTAGATAATTTGATAGGATATAAAGTGATTATGGATAAATAATAATATGTTTAGTTGGATGAATTAAATCTTTTTCACTCTCCCACCTGGACTAAAAATTATCTGTGAATCCTATCATTAACGGGCCAAAAAATTTATGCTCATTTTCAATTTTACAAGTAAATATATGATTAATCGATATTAATTATGTAATCTTTCATTTATCAAGATAAGTAAACACATTCTTAAGATACTTACGTGAACTTTATTATTGTCGAGCAAATTTCGGCGATTATACTAGTAGTCTAGTACATAGCAATTAGCATACATACACGCAATAATAATCTCATATTTTACATCCAAAGAAACCAAAATAGATAATCAATTATTTCCAAAACCTGTCGAACTTGAGTGTGTTTGGATATAACTTATGCCATCTCCAACACATATCCTCTATATTTCATTCTCTATCTTCTAAATAGAGATTCGTGATCTCTATTTTCAAAAAATTTCTCCAACCCATATCCTTTAAATATTACCAAATACTCCATTTTCTATTTTATTTTTTTAAAACATATATATTTATATAATAAAAAAATTACATAATATGTTTTTCAACTATATTAATTGGATATGGTTAAAATTAAAATCGTGTAATATATTAATAATTATGTATTATAATGCAAATAGAGAATGGTTAGAGGCCAAACCATCCTCCATTTTGGAGAAATCCTCCAAAATGGAGAATGGTTGGAGATGCTCTTATAAGAAATTTAGAAGATAAAAAATATTTTTTTAAATAAAAAAATGATTTTATTGTTCCAAATGTGTTTGAATAGATTTGCAGTATTTTAAAAACACTTATTTAAGCCAAAACAAATGATTTTTTTTAAAAGCTCATATTATATTTTTTCAATTATTTTTTTATTAACTCAACTAAAAAAATGCTTTCAATCTATTTATACAAACACAAAATTACTACAACTTTTACTTAAAAAAGTACTTTTGAAAACCAACTTAAAAAAACAATTTTTAAAGCAAAATGCTTCTGTAACTAAACTAAACTAACCTTTAACATTTTCCAATTGCTGTTTTTATCGATCGATAACTTCTGCTTTTCGATTAGTAATCCATCGTGTTTTTTTTTTTTTAAATATAATTATTCCTATCGATATTTATGTCTATCGATAATGTTTTTCGAATAGTAATCCGCGGATGCACATCGTATTTTTTAAAAATATAATCATTAAGATTTAAGACTGTATGATCTAAATATGCATATGATAATTGATTCATACCTGATATTATTATAGTTCAGATATGCACGTCGTATTTTTTTAAATATACAATTATTAAGACATTAATTTTGAATTTTGACTTGTGTTTCTACTTCTATTTAATTTTTTTAAAAAAACAACACTTTTCAACATTTATCCAAATATTAAAACCATTTCAATTTTTTTTAAATACAAATTATTTTAAAAATTGTACTTAATTAAATGTTTTTTTAAGCTAAAAGATTTTGTATCCAAACTTACGTTATATCATATGATATGATATGACTTCCGTGCGAAATAATTTATTTTTTATTTATTTTATGATGTAAGAACCCGTATTCGTTATTTTTCGATGCGCATTGGGTAGACATCTGGACTAACGTAATAGCCTGCAAATTACGCTAGTCAGACAAACCGAATGCAAGCTCAATGCGACAGACTAATCCAAGAAGATGTTGGTAGGGAAAATCGAACTCCTGACCTTTGGCCAAGAGTTCCCCTACTCCACCAACTTGAATACCTCATTGGAGGCTTTGATGAGTAATTTATTTATTTATTTATTATTATTATGAATTGAAAAACCGCAGTCGCTACCTTTCGGTGTGCACTGGGTAAACTCTAGAACTAACGCAATAGCATGCAATCTACGTTAGCCAGATAAACCACACTAGGCAAGCCCTATGTGACAGGCTAGTTCAAGAAGGTGTTGGTAGGAAAAATTGAATTATTGACCTCTGGACAAGAGTTCTCCTACTCCACCAACTTGGACACCCCTTGGAGGCTTGAGGAGTAATTTATAGTGTGTTTCGAATGCAGGATTTCAATTGAATTTGATGGGATTCGGAATTACAAATACCAGTGTTTGGTAAAATAGGATTTCGAAATGAGATTGATATTTGATGGGATTTGATGATATTTCATTTAACTAAGTGAAATTCTTATTAAATTGGTCGGATTTCGTGGTATTTCGTAGGATTTGAGTTTTAAAAATTATTATAAATTTTTAAAAAATTATATTTATGTAATCGTAGTTACAAATTTTCTTTGCAAATTTTACAAAATATCATTTATCTAAAAAATTATATTATCAATTCACACTACTATATTTTAAATTATTAACAAACACCAAAGCGAAATTTCAATTCCACGAAATCCAAATACAAATCCAAATCCCATTTATTATAAATCCAAACACATTTTTATTGATCACACGAAGTACGATAATTGGCCCATAGAGGCATAAGCGAGTTGGTAAGGCCTGAGGTACGTGGAAAAATTTTTTTAGCGTTGCAGGTTCGCTATGTGGAGCATATTTCTCGCTGAAATATTGTGGAGTATGCTCCGGGGGTTGGTCATGTGCTCCCTCGCTCAGGTCCATGTCACTCATGCACTTACCTTGATTTAACCCCTCATGAGCCAATAGGTATTTGACTCATGTGAGATGGGGTCCTCTTCAGGTCATTATTAATTTTTTTTTTGCGAAGTACGATAAATTGTTTCATAGAGAATATTATATAATCTAGTATATAGACAAAATAAATGAGAACAAATGCGAGTATATCGATTTGATTTGAATAAGAAAAGGAATGTGAATCTCATTCATACCATTTCAAATAGATTCGAATAAAATATACATCGAAACACAAACAATCTAAAATATAATTTAAAACACTCACGCTTATTTATTTAATTATCAAACTAGTTAATGTCCATCTACACGAGTTCATGCTTTTAAAAATAAGAGTAAGTTTTTTAGAAGACGTTTTTATCCGTGAGACGAGTCAACCTTAATCATATTTATCTCATAAAATTGATTTGTGTTAGGAAAATTATTTATTATTTAACATGATAATTTTTTTATTTTCAAATGAACGATATAAATATAATAATATTTACGGAAAATTAAAATTCTACATGTAAACATAGTATTACACATTGGATTACATATTCGCTTTGAGAGTACCAAATTATCCATCAAATTTATTTGAAAAAAAATCTTTCAAAAATACACGTATAATAATTATGTAATTTCAAGTGTAATATATAGGTATTTTTGAAAATATGTGATTATGATTATAGAGATTTTCTTAACAAATTAGTGATTAAATCTTTTAAATATGGAGATTCTCAAGTTACAAACCCTACCATAATGCAATATGTAATTTTTCATGTCCATGTAGCAGAACCTGAATGAAAATATTAAAGGAGGATGTTTTGATGGGCTGCCATTGTTTTCAATTTTTCATATCTTTGCCATCTCCGTCTGCCAAGTCTTGCCAACCACGTTTACCTATTACCCAAGGAACTCTGACTCTTGACGCCCCTTTTCGCCGAGAACAATTATTTTGGATCCACTTTTTCGGTGATAAATACCTATCATTTATGAAATATGAGCGTGTATCGCTTTTGACTTGGGAGTGGAAAACACACACACCAATCTGTGTTGCACCATAACCCTTTTACCTCTGAAAGCTATAGGGTAATGGGTTTTCCGCAAACATCATCTTTCTTTACGGATATTCATGTTCTTCTTTCTCAGCCGCGCCCCTTTTCATTTGCTAACATGGGGGGTTCTTTTCTCCTCAATCCCGTTTTCCTGCGTGTCTTCACCGGCTCTTTGCACCTGGTTTTGTTTCTGCTCGTATGCGTCTCATGGGTTTGTAGGAGATTAAGGAGCGGTGACGGTGAAAGCCGGAAACACAATGTTAAGCCTGCCGGTCCCTTGTATTACAGAGTAACTCTGTTTTCTTGTCTGGGTCTTTCGTTGTTCAACCTTGCTTTATGTTTATTGAACCATTTTTATTGGTATACAAATGGTTGGTCTGACGAAAAGGTTGTGACTATATTGGATTTGGGGGCAAAGACTCTTGCTTGGACATCACTGTCTGTTTTCTTGGGCGCCCGCATCATGGACAGTGAGACCAAGTACCCACTCGTTTTGAGGCTTTGGTGGGGGGTTAACTTCTCCGTGTCTTGCTACTGCCTCGTCATAGACGTACTTTATTACAAAAGGCAGCATGCTCTGTCAAGTCTGTTTTGGGCCTCTGACGTTGTTTCCTTTGTAACGAGTGTATACTTCTGTTACGTGGGATTTTTTGGTGGGAAAGGGAATGAAGGAACAGCCCTTCATGAACCCCTTTTGAATGGTAGTGCCAGCAGCGGTGTGGAGTCTACCAAGCCTTCGAGAGGTGATGAAACTGTGACCCCTTACGCCAAAGCTGGAATTTTTAGTCTCTTTACTTTCTCATGGATGGGTCCTTTGATTGCTCTTGGCCATAAGAAAACACTGGACCTTGAGGATGTTCCTCAACTTTCCCATTTGGACACTGTTAGAGGGGCGTTTCCAATATTTAACAGTAAGCTGGAGACCGAGGGTGGAGGAAGCAATAAAGTCACCACATTTATGCTGGTAAAGGGATTGGTTTTTACCACTCGAAAGGAAATTGCAGTGTCTGCTGTTTATGTTCTTGTCTACACATTGGCTTCATATGTTGGTCCATATCTCATTGATAATCTTGTTCAGTTCTTAAATGGCCATAGAAATTCCAAAAATCAGGGCTATTGGTTGGTCTCTGCCTTTTTTATTGCAAAGGTATTCGAGTGTCTGTCACAGAGACACTGGTTCTTTGCAGTGCAGCAGGCAGGGTACAGGGCCAGGGCAGCATTAGTTGCTAAGGTATATAACAAGGGATTGACTCTTTCTTGCCTATCAAAGCAGGGGCGTACCACTGGGGAGATCATAAATATTATGTCAGTTGATGCTGAGAGAATTGGTGACTTTGGTTGGTATATGCATGATCCCTGGATGGTTATTATACAAGTTGGTTTGGCTCTGGCAATCTTGTATAGAAATGTTGGCCTGGCTTCAGTAGCGGCACTTGTTGCTACTGTATTGGTGATGCTGGCTAATGTTCCGTTGGGGAAATTGCAAGAGAAATATCAGGATGAATTGATGAAATCTAAAGATGCCAGGATGAAGTCGACCTCTGAAGTGTTGAGGAACATGAGAATTCTCAAACTTCAAGCCTGGGAGTTGAAGTTTCTGTCTAGAATTCTTGATCTTAGGAAAAGAGAAACGGGGTGGTTGAGAAAATATCTTTATACTTCAGCTGTCACGACAGTTGTGTTCTGGGGTGCGCCTACGTTTGTGTCTGTGATAACTTTTGGTGCTTGCATGGTGATGGGAATCCCACTTGAGTCGGGGAAGATATTATCTGCTCTCGCAACATTCAGAATACTTCAAGAACCTATCTACAATCTTCCTGATACCATATCCATGATTGTTCAGACCAAGGTTTCCCTCGACCGAATTTCATTATTTCTTTCCCTCGACGACTTGCAGGCTGATGTTATTGAGAAGCTTCCTAGTACTAGTTCGAATATAGCCATAGAGATAATTGATGGGAACTTTGCCTGGGATGCATCATCTTCTATTCCGACATTGAAAGATATTAATCTGAGTGTGTCCCGGGGAATGAGGGTAGCCATTTGTGGCACTGTTGGTTCTGGCAAGTCGAGCTTACTTTCCTGTGTATTAGGGGAAATGCCGAAAATATCGGGGATAGTTAAGCTAGCAGGGAAAAAGGCCTATGTCGCTCAGTCGCCTTGGATACAGAGTGGAAAGATTGAAGAGAACATACTGTTTGGCAAGGAAATGGACAGACAACTTTACAATAAGGTCCTGGAAGCGTGTTCACTGAAGAAAGACCTGGAAATTCTTTCATTTGGCGATCAAACTGTTATTGGGGAGAGGGGAATCAACTTGAGTGGCGGACAGAAGCAGAGGATACAGATTGCTCGGGCTCTATACCAGGATGCCGACATCTATTTGTTTGATGATCCCTTCAGTGCTGTCGATGCACACACAGGAACTCATCTGTTCAATGTAAGAATCACACTTGCCTGTTTCTGCTATTTATGTTACCGATAGTTGTAATCGTTTTTGCTGTTTGTGATTATAGGAATGTATACTTGGACTTTTGGGTTCGAAAACAGTTATCTATGTTACACATCAAGTTGAGTTCTTGCCTGCAGCAGACATCATTGTGGTAAGACGTTCGTCTGTATTTTGTTGCATTGTTACACTGTATCTGGATCATATGAAATTTGAATTTATTTATCACTAGGTTATGAAAGATGGAAAAATTAAACAAGCTGGAAAGTACAATGACATTCTCAAATCCGGAAGCGACTTCATGGAACTTGTTGGTGCACATGAAGAAGCTTTATCAGCCATTGATTCATGGGTGACATCCAATGCCGAAGAAGTTAGCTCTGACAATGCCAAGAAAGTTCTGCAGAAACAAGAATCTCAGAATAACAGAAATGATAAAGTCGATGGTGGCGATGAGATAAGGGGACAGCTTGTGGAAGAAGAGGAAAGAGAGAAAGGAAGAGTTGGACTGGCTGTTTACTGGAAATATGTTACAACGGCATATGGTGGACTTCTTGTACCCTTTATATTACTGGCACAGATTCTGTTTCAGGCTCTTCAAATTGGAAGTAATTACTGGATGGCTTGGGCAACCCCGGTGTCCAAGGACGAGGCCTCTCCCGTTGGGAGCTCCACCCTCATCCTCGTCTATGTTGCATTGTCGATTTTAAGTTCTTTTTGTGTTTTTGCAAGAGCTTTGCTCCTTGTGACAGCAGGCTACAAAACCGCGACGAAACTATTCAACACTATGCATCAATGCATATTCCGTGCCCCCATGTCGTTCTTTGATTCGACTCCCAGCGGGAGAATTCTAAACCGAGTAAGGATTAATATGTTTGAATTGGTTGTGTTTACTCCTTTGAGATCGATGCTTTTGATTCATAATTAGCTTGGAGAAATTTATCAACTAAGTTTTGTTCTTGCACAGGCATCAACTGACCAAAGTACGGTGGATTTGAACATGGCATCTCTGGTTGGACAATTTGCTTTCGCTATAATACAGCTTCTTGGAATTATCTTTGTCATGTCTCAAGTCGCATGGCAGGTCTTTATCATTTTCGTTCCTGTCATCAGTATTTGCATATGGTTGCAGGTAATTTTGTCGTGCCTTCAAGTTTCATGTTGCAATCAAATGAAATTTATGTTATCGTATCTGTTAACGCAATTTGTAAAAAAGGCTTGTGTTAACAAAATTTTGTCCTTCTGTAGAAATATTACATAGCTTCAGCACGGGAGCTGGCTCGATTATGTGGGGTGTGCAAGGCTCCAGTTATACAGCACTTTTCAGAGACACTCTCGGGGTCAAGCACGATTAGAAGCTTCGATCAGGAGCCAAGATTTAGGGACACTAGCATGAAACTAATTGATGGATATTCTAGGCCAAAGTTTCACACTGCTGGTGCAATGGAGTGGCTATGCATTCGATTGGACGTATTGTCTCTAGTTACTTTTGCCTTTTCGTTGGTTTTCTTGATTTCAATTCCTGAGGGAACAATTGATCCCAGTGAGTATTTCAAATTTATCAAATGGAAAATTCAGCAGATTCATGCACTGTGAACTGATCTTCTCTTCTCTTCTCTTCTCTTCAGGTGTTGCTGGTTTGGCAATAACATATGGGCTTAATTTAAATACGTTACAAGCATGGGTGGTTTGGAATTTTTGCACGTTGGAGAATAGGATCATATCAGTTGAAAGAATACTTCAGTACATTTCCATCCCAAGTGAGCCCCCGCTTGTCATAGAATCAAACAGGCCACCGAGCCAATGGCCGACAAATGGAGAAGTTAATATCCAAGATCTTCAGGTGAATCCACTGTGTTCTTTTGTAAAAAGTTCATCATCTCGATCATCCTTCATTTATATCGACCGAAAATAACCTGATCGTTATCTTGTAGGTTCGATATGCTCCACACCTGCCTCTTGTTTTGAGAGGCCTTACATGTACTTTCTTCGGGGGGAAGAGGACTGGCATAGTTGGGAGGACCGGAAGTGGTAAATCGACTCTTATTCAGACCCTCTTCCGCATTGTTGATCCAGCCGGCGGGCAAATACTGATCGACGGTATTGATATATCATCCATTGGATTGCACGACTTACGATCTAGATTAAGCATAATACCACAAGATCCTACCATGTTTGAGGGCACAATTCGAAGCAACTTAGACCCCCTTGAAGAACACACAGATGAGCAGATTTGGGAGGTGCGTCGGCGTACATAGAATAGTTGGAAGTGTTTCCTTCTCCATGGATTGATTAATACTAAGTTCTTGTCTTCTTTCTCTTTAGGCTTTAGACAAGTGCCAGCTTGGAGATGATGTCCGGAAAAAAGAAGGGAAGCTCGATTCCTCAGGTTTGTCTTAAACCGACCTTAGTCCAAAATTTTCCATTTTCTTCAATAGTAATCCAATGCTTGTGGTGATTTTGATCACCTGATTCTAAATGCTTTGTTTCTTGAACTGTAACCACCATTTTTCAGTATCGGAAAACGGAGAGAACTGGAGCGTTGGCCAGAGGCAACTAGTCTGTCTGGGACGTGTTCTGCTAAAGAAAAGCCAGGTCCTCGTGCTCGACGAGGCCACAGCATCAGTCGACACAGCAACGGATAACCTGATCCAGCAGACCCTCAAGCAGCACTTCACTAACTCAACCGTGATAACCATCGCGCATAGGATAACGTCGGTTCTCGACAGCGATCGCGTAGCATTATTAGATCACGGTATGGGCACTACTACGGTAGTGTTTGGGAGCGCTTCTACGAGCACTTTTCAGCTTTTTTTTAACAAAATTTTGAAATTTTGATGAAGTTTTATTTTTATTAAGAAAAACCCGAGAAGTATTTCTTAGAAGGTCTCTCAAATACTATCTATATCTTGGAACTTTTGTCAGCAGCTCCTTTTGGTGTGTTTGCTCACTGATTTTATTTTTCTGGTGCAGGACTCTTGAAGGAGTACGATACTCCCGGGAAGTTGCTCGAGGACAAGTCATCTTCGTTTTCGAAGCTTGTCGCGGAATATAGCATGAGATCAACTTCCAGTCATGAAAATCTTACAAATGTCGAGGAATAAGGGAGCGTATGATATTGATGATGATGATAAAATGGCGTCTTCCAAATATTTATGCAAGAATTCAAGTTTGTTGCTTCTGGGGTGACAATTATCATGGGAAAAAAATGAAAAATCTTTAACACATGTACGAATATTGTTGTTGACATTGAGTTTTCCTGCCTAAGTGTAAGAATTGGCGAGTTCAAGAAATGGGGCATCTTATTGTTATTCTGTAGCACTAGCAAGAATTTCCATAAATTTTGCCAAAAATTCTATAACGAATCAAATCTTCTATGCTTAATTATGTTGAAAATATTTATTTATTTTATTTCGATTTTACTATAATACTCTTTCGGTTTAATCGAAAATTACATGCGAGTGTTTGTTAAAGATAGGTGTTCGATTCATTCAACCAATATTTTTTTTGGATTAGTAACGAAAGATCTGTCAATATTTTTCTGGATTAATTTGTCGTAAGCACACAGAGCTTACCTAATACGATTTAACCGATGATTTGTAGGCTATTGCGTAGCGAGTTACCACGACAAAACACAAAACAAAAAAAAACGATAATATTATCGTGGGGTAAATATGTCATTTCAAAGAAAAATATAAAATGTACAGGAGCTCAAAAATAGCTGCTCTGCGGCACGAAGATGGCCTTTGTCATCTGCTGCATTTCAGCTCTTGAAACCTCGTATAAAACCCTAGACTGGATGTGCCTGATTATTCTTTAATTGTTGCAATCTTTTTTTGTTCGATGCTTAATTTTTATTGTTCACGAAGTTGTAATTACATGGAGGCAGCTTCAACATCCGCGGCCATGCCTGGAACCATGCTCGTGAATCGGGCCGCATACATTAACAGTTCGAATTCATCATTTTTCTTCACCAGCAATCCTAGATTAAAAATGTCCCCAAGATTCTTGCCCAAAACTGTCAGTTGTAGCATCACTTGTGCCCGGCCGTACAGTTCTGGCTTCCTCCTTTTCAATTCAGCTAAAAAATCTCCATGGTGTTTACGGACCGTGGAAACTAGATGTTTTGCTAATGAAGAGAGTGATGATGTGGATGTTTCAGCTTTTTTTGGGGGGAGAAAAGGATTGGCGGTTGTGGCTGCAGCAATTGGGGTGGTTGTGATATTGGGTTGCCGAAGAGCGTTGGCACTGGAAGGGGTTAGGAGTTCTGGTTATGGGGTCTGGGAGCGGGGTTGGTTGATGTTGAGGAGCTCATGGCCGACCATTTTGCAGGTTCTCACGCTTGTCAAAGAGCATGGTTTGATTCTTGCCATTCTTTTGGGACTCTCGGCGTTTTTCTCCATGGCTGAGACTTCGATTACGACTCTGTGGCCTTGGAAGGTATTGGAATTGTGATTGCGGATGAGCTAATGATTATTTCCCTTTATATTTCGTTCGGTCTAAGCAAATGCTAATGCTTTTGTGCTTACATCTGAATGTACTTTTTGCCAAATCATCTTGATGCTGCAAAGATATTCCTTTCAACTGCTGTGTGCAGGTGTTAATACAGTTTTGACTTCCCCAGAAACCGCTATGTTATTGTTTTTGTTGTCAAAAAATAGGAAACCATTATGACTGTGAGTCAATATCCTGACATGATTTGAAATGAAATCGTATCTCTGCTTAAACAAACTGAACTAGGCCTATTTGTCCATTTTTGAAAAGTTAACGAATTGTTAGGTACATTGATCTCATTCATCAAAGGTGAAGCTCTGTGTCGTTTACTTGTTACCAAAACTTAGCTATTGTTTATAGGTAATATTGATTTTATTTGTGTTGCAAATATCTGCGATTAACTAATTGATGGGCTTGATGAATAACTGAGGCTACACACGGTCATGAAAAGATTACATCCAAAGTAATGGAAGTACAATGTGACCCTTTTTCCAGACATTAATGTATTTCAATTACTCTTGACATATTTTTGGGTAGTTTCGATGTATTTGATCTTCTTATCATCCACTGCTTTCGTCAGGGTGAAGCATTCAGTTGAGTTTATTGATGTGATTTAATTGCTAGGAAGAAGTGTAATTTCTTAAGCATGAACATTATGACATTTGTGTTCTCTTTGGGCTTTTGTGGTTTTTGGCTATTTTAAATGTTAATTGAAATTTAAAGTGTTTTTTATTCTGCTTCTATTTTGCTTATCTAAAGAACTAAAATATAGTTAATCTAAAAGGTTTGTAATATGTCAGGTGCGGGAATTGGCCGAAAAAGAGTCTGAGAATGGTGTCTTCAAAATGCTGCGGAATGATGTTACTCGGTTCTTGACGACTATCCTCATTGGCACCACGTATTGCTCTTTTGTGTTAAGTTGACTGTTTATTTTTTTAATATAAACCATCGTTTAATTTTAGATATTTAATTTGCTCAGAGTTGTAAATATTGGTGCTACGGCATTAGTCACTGAAGCTGCAACAAAAATGTTTGGTGAAGCTGGTGTTAGTGCTGCTACTGGAGTTATGACAGTATGTCTAGACTTGTGCAGTTACTTCTGATCTTCTAGACTGAGATTAAGTAATTTGCTTTCATCCATTAAAAATAAGACAAATCTCTTGAGGGCCCTACAATTCTTTAATGATGCTTGGTTTTGCCATCATTGTGCCAGTGGGCTACAAAGAGATGCTTGGTGTTTACAACTTGGAATGCGTGCATTTTGCCATATTTTCATTTCTGATATTTTGTTCATTAACAAACAATGCCACTACTTGTCAACATTATATTGGTTTCATCCTCAAAGTAAGAAATCAAATTAATCTTTTGTTATTTATGTGGACTTTCGGTCATATTTTCCCATAAAAATGTAAAAATTCCCCTACAGCTATGTTTTAAGAACTTCAACCTCTATTCGTTTCTTTTTGCTATGATGTTGTGCCATAAAATTTAACTTGATCTCACCTTGAGTCCTTGACTTCTTGGCATGTGATGAGTGTTCAGTTTTTCCCCCAACAAGCTTGATATGCCTGAAATTGTCAATAACCCCAGGTTGCTGTTTTGCTCCTCACTGAGATAACACCAAAAAGTATAGCTGTTCACAATGCCACTGAGGTTGCTAGGTTTGTGGTAAGTAATCTTCCGGCACTCAGCTTGAGAATTATGCCTATTTTATCGAGGACTGTAAAATAAAGGCATTTATGGTACCATATGTGTATACAAGACACACATATAATGATGTGTGCTTTCTGATGCCATTAGGTCAGGCCAGTTGCGTGGCTTTCTTTAGTCCTATATCCTGTAGGAAGAATCGCTACATTTTTGTCAATGGGGATGTTGAAACTGCTAGGTTTGAAAGGAAGAAGGTGTTGTTTTCTTGACTCGTCCAATGTTTTCTGTTTTACATATACGATATTTGTTATGTGTGGACGTGATGATTATGGTCTCTTAACTCTGATGCTGCATATCCTACATAATTTTCAGTTTTTGCGATATTGTTTACCTATTTCTTTGATGTATTAGTGAGCCTTATGTAACTGAAGAAGAACTGAAATTGATGTTACGAGGAGCAGAATTGAGTGGGGCAATTGAGGAGGAAGAACAGGTGATTAAATGGGTTTTGCAAAATTATCCATTAACTAATGCTGTTAGCACATGAAGATACAGCACTTTGTTAACCATGGTATAAAAAAATAAAAATTTGTCCTCTTTAAACGTGATGTTTCTTGTTATGAGCTGAGGAAATTGTATATTGTATCGTTGGAGTCTATGTAATGTATCATTCAAACATGAATCTATATCATTTTCACAATGCTGTATGTAAGAGTTTATTGGAATAATCTTTGACAGGATATGATTGAAAATGTATTAGAAATAAAAGATACACATGTTCGAGTGGTGATGACGCCTCTTGTCAATGTCATTGCTATTGATACCAGTGCAACATTGGTCGATTTCCACAATTCATGGATTGATCATCAGTATTCCAGGTAGTACTTGCCTTTCTTTTTTGGGACTTGTTTTTCATGCTATGATCCACCTAATAAACGTGCACTTGCTTTCAGGGTTCCCGTCTTTGAGGAGCGCATTGACAATATTGTTGGTATTGCATATGCGATGGATCTTCTGGATTATGTGCAGAAGGTCAATTCTTTTCTAATGATCTTTTCGAAATGTGTTTCTTTCATATTTTCTTACCGGCCACTTTATTCTCATAGCATGCAGAATGATATTCTATTTGGTTTTGAAGGGGGAACTTCTGGAATGTTCAGTCGTGGGAGACATGGCACATAAACCAGCATACTTTGTTCCTGGTAAACTCCAAGCTTTTTAATCATGATATTAACATTTGAATGGGAATTCTAGATTCCAAAGTTAAAATGATTTCAATATTCCATATATTTCAGAAAACTACCTGGATTCAACAAATATCAGCAGTTTAACATTGCATGAATTCACTGGGTTCCCTTTTTAATCTATCAGACAATATATCCCAATGTTGATGATATGACCGAAGTGATAATAAGATCGAGTTTCCCTCGGCCAATTATTTCTTAAGACACTTCTATATTTTTGAAGCTCCAACCACTACCCAAATGTTAGTTTTTCAAATTACAATACTGCTCAAATCTCAATCATGAGTGTTGCACAATGTCTTTATTTTTGTCTTGATCTGTGGTTTTATAGCTTTTGATTTACTTGAGCAGCTCGAGTAATCTACAAAATTCATGCAACGTTGCAGATTCAATGTCTGTGTGGAATCTTCTAAGAGAGTTCCGCATCAGGAAGGTGCACATGGCTGTAGTTCTAAATGAATACGGTGGAACTGTTGGAGTAAGCTATTCTTCAGCTTTATATACATGTTTTGAAGTATTATGATCAACATCTGTTGGTCAATTTTCCAGAAAAAAACTTAGATTTATTCTTGTTTATTTGATTTATCATTTCTTTTATGCTGCAATAGATAGTGACCCTTGAAGACGTTGTCGAAGAAATTGTTGGTGAAATTTTTGATGAAAATGATTCAAAAGTAAGGACACTTTGTAATGTTTTGTGTTTGTTTGTGTTGAATTTGGTTGATAACTATTACTATATCACTCATGTGCTTGTCTAATAGCATTCATAAACTTTCACCATCTTTGGCAGCTTTATTTTCCGTCTGGAAATGTAGTGATGGAGCTGACCAACGTGTATAATAGTTGTACTGTTTTTGGTGGCTGGTGAAAGTAGCTTCTTCTCTTGAATGCTTTTCAACTCAAAACACCTTGATTCTTACTTTTGTATTATTGCATTATGATTATGGGAGAAACCTACTGAATGCCCTCAGCAGTAAAATTCTTAAAGCCTGACTGGTGGTGAAGGATTATCATCTGCAATTATTCATTATTCTCAAAACTTTAAATGCTTTTGGAGCCAAGTGTCAATACAAATCATTCTGAGTATATTATCAATGCACGTCAGCAAGTCTCGACATATTGTCACTAAGTTTTGCTCTTCCCACTAGGCATTACATACTGGCACGAGTTTGAATCATCTCGTTGGTAGCAAAAGATCTAGTATCCAATTATGATAAAGCCTGTGTTTATATTTGCTAAGCTAAAAATATAAGTTTAGAGTTGGTTATTTTGAAAGAGCATTGAAGCCTGTCCTAATACTGGATAGTTTTAATCTTTATTACTTATTGCAGGAGGAAATAAGGAAAAAAACTGGTTACGTTGTCATGCGTGCAGAGGGTGTTTATGATGTGGATGCTAATACAACCATCGACCAACTTTCTGAAGACCTTGACATTAAAATGCCAGAGGTCTTTCTATCCTCCTTTGGCTTTGCATGAGTTGACTTGCATCCTTTGCTTCTTTGAGTCGGAAGTCATTGCAATTTTGTGCAGAAATATTGAAAATCTTTCTGTTCAAGGAATTCTATTGTGTTTGTGTTTTGCTTATCCAGGGTCACCAGTATGAAACAGTGTCAGGCTTCGTGTGTGAAGCTTTTGGATACATCCCAAGGACAGGTGAGACGATACAAGTGATGCTTGAAAGAGCAAACCAAGAAGAACAAGGAGACTATAGTGTAACAGAATCTGACCGACAAGATGAAAACAAGAAGAGTCAACTCTTCAAGCTTGAGGTAATGCCTTGTCTATATCTACTCCATAACATCTTAGAAATCAAAGATGGAGCTTACATACCATAAGCACCTTAAATTCTCTAAGATGAAAACGGTCTTATAACTGGCTCAGATACTAGCTGGGAATGCTAGAAAGGTTAGTTCTGTTCGATTTGAACGAATAGCCCATGATGAATCATCATTAGAGACGAAAGGGTTCATGCATTTGGTTCCCAAGATTACAAAAGCAAAAGGGAGTACCGACGAAGAAACAGATCAGACGGAAGCTGATGGTGTCGAGTTTCAGGTAACAGATGATGACTTTGGTTCTCCTGGTAAATATGTAGTTAATGTAAAAGAAGACACTTTTGAGGAAGCGAGTAAACATTAGCTGTATTCAACCACCCATTCTTTCAAACCTTCATGAATAATAAAATGAAAAATGGAGGAAAGTTTTTCATTGTAAGACTATGATGCCCATTTGGCATGAGTCCGAGGTAGTTGAGAATTTGATATTCAATGGTAAATACACGTTATTTAGTTATAGTTAACAATCTGTTTAAATATTATTTTCGAATTCGATATGAGTTGGGGTCCTTACCCTCTCTTGTTAGGATAACATTATGCATAGACTGTGTTCAACATGGTATGTTTAGGACCATCCTGATTTGTTCAGGACCAGTTGGCCACAAGCATTCTTTAAGTGAAAGTCGCGACATAAACTTTTTCATATGATTTTGTATTTAACATTTATTAAATTAAGCAATTGAAAATGGGGGGTACCACTTGAATTGTTTCTCTAGGAAAATATATCCATCAAATTAGAAAAAATAATAATAAATTCAGTTAAAGAGTGGTTGGTGTTAATGGAATCTCCAGTCAAGTGTTTGGCATTTTGTTTGTTATGCGGAAAAAAATATCAGATGTAATATAGGGAGGCGACAAAGTGAATAGGATTGTGGTGTTGTTATTGTTGGATTTAACGAAGGAAGAAGCAGATTGTTATCTGTCCAGTCATCCTTCCAATCCCACCACCCAATCAATCTAATCCTGTTTGGATAAGGTCTTGTCCCCAACACAAACACATACCTCCATGTGATTCCCTTAAACTCACATTGTTATTTTGAGAAGAGTGTCTGTGAGATGGGTCGATTCTTTAAGCATATTTGTTATAAAAAATAATATTTTTTGCATAAAAAAATAAATAATTTTTCATGTCCGGTTAAATAAATAATTTATCTCATAAAATTGATAATCATAAAATTGATAAGTATAACCGTTCCACCGGGATCTTTGTGTTTTGTGACAATTGAGGTTATATTTAAATCAAGAATCATGCCTATTTAAATATTTGCACAAATATGTGTATGAGTAAAAAAGGTGATCAGAAGAATAAGTAAAAGTCAACTCGCTTCCCGTAATTTATTATACCATGTGAATGGGGACATGGGGTGTACAGAATGAAATTAACCATAAAAAATATTTTTCATTAAATTGACCCTTGGCTATAATATTCTTTATTAGATTATTTTAATTAATTAAGTTTTGATGCATTAGATGAATATCAATCAAATACATGTTAATATACGAATGAAACGTTTACATTGGGATAGCTAAATTAGAGGAGTTTTAAATTGTATTAAAATAATAATAAAAAAAAGAAACTTTTTGAAAACAATAAAGAAGATATGCATGATATAATTGGTTATTGTTTTGCTAGTAAACCAAAGTTTATGTAACATGAAATATAACATAAGATTCTCAATATATATATATATATATATAACATAAGATCAAGCAAATCCTGATAAATTCTGGAAAAGTTGTTTATTGAGTATTAATATATTATAGTGCTTTTCTTTATGGGGACAAATATTCTCAAGAAGACGTTAGTTTAATAAACGTAATTTTTTTCATGATTTTAAAACAAAAACAAAAACTTATAAAATATCTTATCCAACAAAAACACTTTATTTTTTCCGATATTTTTAACATACCACCGATCCGACTCAACTTATTAGAAAATATTATTTTTTAATTAATATATACAAAATTAATTTAATATGAGTACCTCAACTATTTTGAATTAAATTCCAACTCAAAGTGAAAATACGTACACATACAACACCGAGTCGTACATAAAATAGTCAAACACCGATGTTCCGTAACGGCAAAAAGCGAAGCCCAAAGAATAGCAGGGATTTTAACTGCACTGCACTATCTGTTTACACCCATTTTACCATTTTACCCCCCACGTTTTAAATCTCTTTCCCTCCCAAAGTTAAAAAAGAAAACCGATTATTAAACGTTGAAAAGAAGGAAACCGCTTTTCTCCCACCTTCTCGCCCTTTGAAACGGTCCCCCAACCCCCCATTTCTCGGCACGAAATCGTCTGCTATATTTGGTGTTCTAAAGTCTAAACTATACTATGAATTACTCAAACAAGTTTAGTTTGTACGATTATTAAATATTAAATTCATTAAACATCATGTATGAATAAAATAAAATTAAAGATTTATAGAACATTCGATTCATTTATTTTTTGAAAAAAAGATCGACAATAAATTACATCTCAAACACTATAAATGATTTAAACAATATATTGATTATTTTTTAAAATTACAAAAATTGACTAGTAGGATGTTTTGTCCTATTTTCTTGATGTACGGTGTGTGTCAGTGCATTTGATTTTTAATAATTTGTACAAACATTGCTTGTTTGAGTGAACTGTAGTACGATTTGAAGTATCAAGTGCGTCCATTTTCCCATTATGCACCCCTTCCTCATTCATCTTTTAAACATATATATTTTATTTACGTCGATCCATCCACTATATCATGGTCTCAAATTTAAAATGAGATATAGATAGCAAACTCGAATATATAATTTTTACAACATTTTAGGAAAGGAAATTCTCGAACAAAAGAGATGTATTCCACCTAGTTAAGGTGGGCACGTTTTAATTAACTAATCTAAACATAGTTGTTGCTTTAACAATTATTTGTGGTGGACACTATAGTATGATGATGTCTTTTTTGATAGGAAAATTGTTGTCAAATGACGCTATCGATACAAATGACTTGCCCCCTGTAAAAGATAAAATATCCAATCATAGTCATCAATGTTTCTTGGTTTTTTTAATTGTTTTTTTTTATATTTATATATGTGATTTAATAAATGAAACGCACTCCAATACACTGGAAATTTCGAATTATTTATTGGCAACCTAATTAATGCTGGTGGGAGTTTGTGTGTTTGAGAAGGGCAATATTGGAAGCAAGAGTTGAAGCTGTCATTATTCCTCAATTATTAATTAACCACTCATTAGCTGGAAATTGAAAAGATTTTTCCTTTTCACCGAATAAAAACGACAAGTTTGCACATTTTTTTAATGTTATGCAATGCAATGTAATATCAAAAGCATATTGAATTAAATTATAGTAAATAAACAATTGTTGAAGTGAGTAGTTAAACAATTGTTGAAGTGAGGAGTGGAGGAATTATGTTGGACTTGAATTTAACTTAACTTAAAAACTTGTTAAAGATGGAAAATAATCCAATCGATATGGAAGATATCAACACACATTACGCACAGGAATGAACATCTGAAAGGCGCAGTTTACAAGATGACCCAACTACAAAAAAAATGATTCCCAACTATTAACAATCCAACATAATAGAACCTAGATATCGCTAGAAAAAAAGTAAAAATAAGTGGGGGAATAAAATATAAAACAAAGAGAAGAGTTTTGTTTTCGGCCATCTCACATTTATTAGATAGTGTTTGCAACCTCTAAAAATAAGTGATTATGAAGATTCTCTTCACAATAATTAATTATTTTTGGAGGTTGCAAACACTACCTTAATCAATTAGCATTTATGGGAAATACCGAAATACACCAACGAAAAAGAACCATGAAAATAGGCTAATTAGCAACAATAAATAACGAATATCGTAAAGATAATTATTTACCGTAATACATTGTTACTAATAAACTATGACTAACAGACTCCATTTGACTAGGCAGATAACTAAAAACTTGCACAAATCTTTGACAATTTCAACTACTACAACAGTGCCTCTTTAAAAACATCAAATATTGTCATTTTGCTTTGTGGGATTAATATTGTGTCTCTTTCTTCATGCGGTGAAGTTTCTGCATATGGAGTTGGGGAGAGTGAACAAGAAAGAAATGGTTGGAGTGAGAGAGGACGAGGATTTTCTCGAAACGGGGATGGAGTTGGAATCATCTTTTCTTGTTTTGTGACCTATTTTTCCACGTTTCAGAGTGGTGGGTTGGATTTTTTCTTGGTTCTATTATTCTTGGTTCTATTATTCTTGTATTTATCCATAGTATTGTAGTTGACCCTGTTTCACTCATGGGTTGTGTCGAAAAGGGTGTTTTTGTGTGTGTAAAGATTGGTTTTTTTCTGGTGGATTTGCATGTCATAACTTCTAAATTCTGCGTGTGGTGTTGTTTATTCATGTTTTAAGCTTTGGTTTTCTTTGAGTTTTTGTTTTTTTTCCTTTTCCAGAAGGGTTTGTTTGTGATTTGGGATCTCTTGGATTTTGATTTGAGAGTTGTGAGTTTCTCTGTTGTTTTTTTTATTTCTTTTACTTGTGTAAATTATGTTTTTTTAAAAAAATAAAAATAAAATAGTCTGATTATATGATTCTAACGTAATATATGGAGATTTAACTCAATTTAATGCATTTCCTCTGCGGGAATCTTGTTTTGGATTACTTTTTTTGAGTGCATGTGATTTGTGGTTGAAGATCTGATTTACAGTTATTTACTGGTTTTGGATTAATGACTTTCTGGTTCTTTTCTTCTTTTATGGTTACAAGAGAATTTCAAATCTCATGAAAAACATGACATCATATGACTTAAAGCAAATACAGAAGAAAGTAAAGGGAAAAACCCAATCTTTGATGTGTGCTTATGTTATTTTTGGTTAGAAAAACCACTGCTTGTTTCTCGGTTTACTTGTTTGAAAGAGTTTATTATTTTACTGATTTTTTCCCCTTTTTGGTGTCCAATAAGTAGATACTCATGGATTCATCCGAAGCTGCAAAGGTTGTCCACGACAGAATCTTGAAGTTGGAACCAGAGCATATTGCTAGGAAAATCATTGGATATGTATACTTGCAAGACCTCCCTGATCAAGAAATGATTCGGTTAGCATTAGGACCAGATACCTTAATCCACAACTTAATAAATACGGCGAAAAATGCACTTCTATTGGCCTCAACACCACTGATTTCACCCCCAATTTCTCCTACTATCAATCCAAGCACTTTATCGGATTCTCCCATTCAATTTAGTGCCTTTTCGCCTCCTACACTGCACCCATTTTCGGGTCCGTTTCGAAGGTGTTGGGATCCTCAGTTAGCTTCTGAGCAACAGCCAGTTCACAATATGGTGATGAAAGTTGCTCCATACCATGATTCCATATCTGAAGAGTATGGTCTACAAAACCAGTTGTTAGGTTTGGAGGAAGCCCCGGAAACAGTTGTCAAGGCAAGAACACGAATGCCGGGTTTTTTGCATGATTACTATTGTCCTGAAGGTGCATTTAGCAACCTGAGTATTAGGGGTAGTAGGAATTCTCATAGCCTTGCGGACTATCCGGTTAAGACTTGTCATTATTTCAACAAAGGATTTTGCAAACATGGCAGTAGTTGTAGGTATGTCCATGATGAATCTTACCCTGAGACATATCCCCATATGTTTGGTCCGAGGCCTTATGAAGTTCATTGTGAAGATCAAGATTTCATACCTGGATCACTGGAGAAACTCGAATTTGAGATAGCAGAACTTCTGAGATCTTGGAAAGGCAACCCTGTTTCGATCGCTTCCTTGCCAATGATGTACTATGAGCACTATGGAAGAAGTCTACAAGCTGAAGGATATCTTACTGAAAGCCAAAGACACGGCAAAGCCGGTTATAGTCTAACTAAACTTCTTACACGGCTGAAGAATAGTATTCGGGTGATTGATAGGTACATTTCGGTTATCATTTCTGCTAATGATTTGGCATTTGCCGCATGCTATAAACTAATAATTGGTTTCTTTGATTTGTTTTAGGCCTCATGGACAGCATGCCGTGGTTCTGGCAGAAGATGCTCCAAAGTATATGGATTTTAGAAACGAGAGAAATGACCCTGGCCAGATCGTTTCTGGTTCTCGACAGATTTATATGACGTTTCCTGCTGAGAGCACCTTCACCGAGGAGGATGTTTCAAGTTATTTTAGGTAATGCCATCTATATTTTGGCAATTAGATATATATTATTGAACTGCAATATGAAAAATAATCAATATTCAATTGGTTTCGATTTTAGTACCTTTGGTCCGGTTCAAGATGTTAGGATTCCTTGCCAGCAGAAACGGATGTTTGGTTTCGTGACCTTTGCGAATGTGGAAACGGTGAAGCTAATATTGTCGAAGGGAAATCCACATTATGTCTGTGGAGCTCGTGTCCTCGTTAAACCGTATCGAGAAAAATCAAAGCTTGTTGAGAGGTATGCATACTAACTGCTTTTTCAAATCATTTCTTAAAATTTTGCTTCACAGCCATTGGCTAGAATGTGATGTCTGATCATTGAACTCTGCCAACAAGTTTACTTATTTCATTTCTCTTCACATTATAACTGGCTTTAATTGTCATTGCAGGAAGTACATAGACAAATTCGACCCTCTGTTCCATCACCACTCACTCCCTATAGATTACGACCCTGAACTTCAAGCGAGTAAGATATTTGTGATACCTTGAGATAAACCTTTTACTGATGGATCAAACCAATTCATTTTTGCGAATAAGCATTCCCTTGATGAAGTGTACACTGTCGGATCAAAATTCAAACGCTTTTCGTATAGGCTCGTCATGTTTAATCCATTTGTTTTCTCAGTCTTTTACCATTTTCATATGAATTTTTGTTGACAGGATGGGAATCTTCAAGGTTATTTAGGAAACAGCTAATGGAAGAACGCGAACATGCCCTTGAACTTGAGACAATGCGACTCTCACAACTTCAGTTTTCTCACAAGCCTGTGGTCAACCAGTCTCACTTGAGTTATTCCACAAACAAGCCAAAAGTCCCCGAAGGTATTTTAGCCTCGTATCTAATTCAAATCTTAACTTGATATACAGTTCATTTTACTGCAAAACATACTCATTTCACATTAGAATTTCCTTATCAAAACTTTGGCAGATCAGCATCCCAAGTTTCACTCTGCAGAATGCTACAATTATCTGCTTGATGTTCTGAACAGTACTGGCTCGACTAGCGATGACAATCTCAGGTAGCATGTCAATCTTTGCAGTGATATATCATTGATAGGCTGGCAAGATCCATGCTCTCATTTTATCATTTCACCTTTCTTATTCATAGGAGCACATGATAAATTTAACTCCCGTATTATGTTTTTCGTTCATGCAGCGCCCAAGGACTGAATCTCCCGGATAGCCCCTTTGCATCTGCAGTCGTTAACAGTATTTCGGCGGTCATATAGGTTGCTAACTCGACGCTATAGAGTTGCCCATTAGAGAAGTCCACATCATAGTTTGACAGAACAAAAGTTTTCATTCAACTTGCTGACTAATTAAAAGTTAATTAGCTGCAAATATATACTAGTAGAGAAGGAACGACAAAGAGATTTCCTCTTCAATACTTGGAACATCGGAAGGTGGAAATAATGGATAATACAAATAAGAGTAATTGCGTGCAAGAAAAGTTTGTGGTTTCTTAGGTTTTTAGTTTTTGGATAATTTTAGTCGATGCAAGAAAAAAATAGGAGTTTAGGACTTGGATGATCATCATCAAAGTAAGTACTCGGTATATAGTACATATTTGAATAACTGTTTTGTGTGTATATATAAAATCTGGCTATTTATACCTCTTATTCTCAGTGGTGTATTTCCTCGTACTTCATGTGTATATAATCTTGCTGCAATACCCATATCTTATTATTATTATTATTATTATTATTATTATTATTATTATTATTATTATTATTATTATTATTATTATTATTATTATTATTTTCTTGATTTTGGTGACCAATACATGATGAAGGTGTACAAATCTCAAATATTAATTCCGACCACATATTTTCTTGAAATATATTAAGTTTGAAGCACGTGTTTGTACAAGGGAATTGATGCCGCTAGTGATTTTTTTAGCATATATGTCGTATGTTTCATATATATTCTTGATGATGCATCGCATGTGGGGAAGAAATGGTCAGTGATTGGCTCTTATGATTCCTTATCTGATAAAATATGTCGACTATTTTTAGTGGGTTTTATAAGATAGGTTATCACCTAAAATAAGAGAAATTTGACCCCACACGCTCAAAGGAAATGTAACCATGTGAATGGTGAAATTGGTTTTGCCTTATAGCAATAAATAATATTTTATTACAATGAATAATGAACACAACGTTTCGTGTATTTGATGCTCACGTCTCTTATTAAATGAAAAAAATTATGACACAAAAACTCTTAGTTTCACTTATGACACAAAAACTCTTGTTTTACAGGTCAATTTTGGGAGATGGATCTGACTCGACTAATAAAAAAAGTTACCTTTACGTAATATTCACCTTTCAAAGTTAAAATAGATTTGATCAATTTATATCATATAATATACCTTCTCAAATTATAATATGCACTAGAGATAAGTGTTAAAATACATTATTATTATTATTATTATAGAGGTTGGTAAAAAGAAAAATAGTATGTTGCGCTGGTTATAAGTTGAGACATGTTTATTGTGCTAATATCGTTTGTTGTGATTGAAAAGTCTTTTAGATAATATAACTAATCATGTTAATCATTGTGTCGATTTCATAAATCACACAAGGATAAGAGACCGTGTGGCCTTTATTTCTAGTTGGCGGCAACTTGTAACAAATAAAATTATATGGACACACGCATCACATCATTTGATAGCAACTCCAAATGGTTTCCTAAAATTATAAATTTAAGGGCATTGGATTCTTGGCCGGATGACAACATTTATTGGTTGCTTGTTCTATTCGAGTCCCATTTTTGAAGGTCGTGTCAATTTCCTTAGTTGTAATTGGTTGTTTAACATTGATTTATTCAGAGTCGAATGAAATCAAACCGACCGATGAGTATTTTCTAGATACTAGGGGTGATATATTTTGATTTAAATCCATATCACTAAATTGGGACTAATCATCCACTTCACTTTTTTGTTTGTTTTTTATCAGTAAATGTAAATTTCATTGATCAGAATAATTCAATATACAAAATACTTCAAGCATATTTGGGCCATACAATCGAAATCAGCAAGAACATTGGGTAAACCCGATCAATATAATCAAAGTTTAATCAATTATCAACAAAAAGTCGGTGCCTAACATCGAGTAAGACTAAGGTAGTGTTTTGGAATGCTCATAAGAAGCACTTTGAGTTCTTCATTCACTAAATATGAACTATCTAAGCGGAGAAGATATACATTGCAATAGAGACATTATAATATACTTTGCTTAAAAAAAAGCCCCGTTTACGTAAATTATTAAAAGCTAAACATTGTATATTAACAAATAATAATTAATCAGAGATTTAAATATTTTGGGTTGTTAAAATTAAGCACCTCTAGGTAGTAGGTACCGTGTGCCATTTTTATATTATTTGATTCGATTATAAGAACATGTGATTCAACTTGTATTATATTCCGATTCAATAAAAGTAGAGAATTCACTTTTTTGTGATACCATAATTATCTTATCCATCTAAATTTCATTTTATAATATATATATATATATACATTATACATATACATGAAGCCCAAAAGCTATGAAATTCTCGTTGACTTGTTTGACTACTTGCTAAACTGCATTGTCGGGCTAAATTAGAAGTAAAAGTTAGCCCATTAGGCAGTTGACATCCCTGGTCCACTTCCACAGAAGGCCCATGAACAGTCACTCAGTTAGGCCCAGGCCCATTTTTTCGTCTCGTCCAAAACGAAGACTGAAGCAGGGAAACTCAAAACAGTGGCATTTGCATTTGAGGGAGGAGGAAGAAGGAAGAATGAATACAGATATAACTGCGTCGGCGAAGCCCGAATACCCGGTGATCGATCGGAATCCTCCGTTCACCAAGACTGTCGCGAACTTCAGTACCCTCGATTACTTCCGCCTCTCCACCATCACCGGCTTCTCCGTCGTCGTGGGCTACCTCTCAGGTACTCTCCCTTTCTATCCCACTGATTAAATAGATCGATCTTGGAAGAATGTGGGGTGAATTCCTGATTTTTCGATATCCTTGGTGATGAACGTCGTTTAGGGATTAAACCCGGAATCAAGGGACCATCGATGGTGACGGGAGGTATGATTGGGTTGATGGGAGGTTTTATGTACGCTTACCAGAACTCTGCCGGCAGGCTCATGGGTTTTTTCCCCAACGATGGCGAGGTTGCCAAGTACAAGAAGTAATTCCCCTCGGGGCTTCTCCCTTTTTTTGTATTACGTGCTATTAAATTTTCCCTCTTTCTGTTTTGTGGGACTGCTGCTCAGAGACCAGGCTCTGTTGGCCTTTCTGATATAATCTTTGTTCTGTAAGAAGCAATGGATCAATTGTATGATGCTCTTAATAACTAGTCCTGGTTTCTGAATGCGGATGGATGCTCAGAATCTCTTGGGTTGAAATTGTTGTTTGTTCTTAGCACAGTATTTTGGCCAACGTATTCGAACACCATTAGCTGCTGCTGCGGATAGTCGCATCGGTCTTGTTAAACTCTGATCATTGTTTTTTGCTTATGTGATCTCATGGTGCTTTGATGCTCTAATATATTTGGCTCGGCCGCGTACTTTCATTGTTTCTGTTGTTGGAACCTTGTCTGTGCATTTGTTGGTAAATAAGAGCTTATATGTGTTGTTTAGACTTGTTTAAGCAAGGAGCTTATATCAGTTTTCAGATTCTAAGTTTAAAACCCCAGTCCATTTTCCCCATTTGCACATATGTCTATATACCCATTACGATGATCAATGTTATTCATTTGTTTGATAGGTACTCACCAATCAGAATTCTCATAAAGAAACTTCAAGTGATGTCATGAATATTTAAGTAGACCATTCTTGATAATATTTAATGGAGTCGAGTAAGTGAAATGTACATATTGATTTCATCTTGTTGCTTGCTGCAAACCAAACATGATGTTAGCTTGTATTAACAAATATCAGTACTAGGTTACATGGCAACCGCCAACCATAAAGAGAATATAGCTTTTTTTTAATCATTGCCATCGATCTTAATTGACCAAGTTATGAACATATAATATCTTTGATATTATATGATATTGTTGAAATGCTTCACCTTGAGTGGGTTCTTCGCCAATTTAGAATGTCACAGGACATTCCATAGGATCTATAATCATGATAGACTCCATAACACTGACCGAAGGGAATGCACATGAGAACTTGAAAAGCCATCTTTTGATCACATATCTAAATGGGCAAAAAGAGTTGTGTTATGTGTAAACTGAAGGATGGATAGAGAGGTTTCCATTTTCCTCCTTTTGCAGTTGCTGGATACTTGGGAGTCATATAAAAGAATACTGCATCAGTACGTCGCCCTAGAAATGCGATTGTTGATGGAATGGAAGAAATAGGGATTTTCTTCGGTAGTGTACCAGATATTGAAGAAACAAATGAGTCACTTCTTCAAACGAAGCATGATCTCACTAAGTGTTTTGAGAGTAGCTCATGAACCACACAACAAAATTTTCCGAGAATTAACGTGGTTAGGGGTTAGGAATAGGAGGAATACATGGAGAAGAAAGTTGTGACATCAAATGTAGTAGTTAAATTGAGCATGGTCAATTTAATAGGGTATTACTTTGATTTTACTGGCGATGCTTCAGTGATATCTGTTATTATGTTTCAATTGGCATGGTGAGTCCTACATCTATCTGCATATACTATGACGCATAATCTATAGATCATACGAATGGATTGTTAGGTATCTGGATCCACAACCCATTGAGCAATATCTGCTTCAGATCATATTCCAAACTTCCAGATGAATCTAAACATACACCAATGCATCCCCCCTCCCCCGCGTGTTAGATATGAACTTTCACCCATTGTGCTCCTTTCTTTCACCGGGTAACTGGTTTATGTTGCTTTTGATCATATGGGGGCCTACACAGTTTCATGTGGAACCCGTGTGACCAAGACAATGGAGAATTTCATAATGCTTTTATCTCAAGGGTGTATATTAAGGTGAGAGTTTATACTTACACTTGGAGTCCACAGAAAAATGCGCGAGCCACACATATTGATAAACGTCCATCATTAGATGTATTCTTAGGACAACATCCCATATGAACTCTAACGATTTTCACCGTGCCATGTTGTGATTACTGATTGCATAGAGTGGAACACTACAACTTGGTCAGACATTGGCATGTTAAATCCAATTTTTTTGGAAATGTACGAGGATGCTCAAACAAGCAATGAGTTCGTTCACACATTATGACTCTTACGCTATTAATTCGTCATAGCAATCAATAATAGCGTTTGGCAAGTTTTCCCTCAAAAATTCTGATTTTAATTTATATATTTGAAAGTAAATAAATTCCATCCTAATAATAAGAATAATTATAAATCAACAAAATATTGAGCAAGGGTGATATTCAAATCGATGGAATCAATTTTTTTTTTCTTAAAAAAAAATTAACTTGCAAAAGTTAATTGATTTTTTCCCCCTGAAAATGGTTCGCACTTTTTTTTTTTTTTTTTAATTTATAAAAAGTAATAATAATCGATGGAATTTGGCTTTTTTTTTTTTTTTAATCAAAAATGGATGTTCGATCATTCTCCCACTTGGACGTGGACCAATCTCGACTTTAGCAACTCTATTGGCTGAAAATTGCTACCCGATTTAACTAACTTGAACAGCGGCCACAATTCCGGTCGTCCTTGTCCGAAAATGAATGCGGCTCCGATCTTCTCATCCATCCCCAGCCCACACCATTCCTCAAAAACAAGCTTCATTCCAAAGCCTGCACCACACTTCACCACCAGAACTCGGAAAATCAGGGCCGTTACCGAGCTTTCTGTTCTTACTTCAGACCCAGCTCAGCCGGATTGGCAGATTGTGATCGGCGCTCTGGGTAATAAAACAAGATTTTACTTCTTTTGCTCTTCTTTAAAATTCACATGAATATTCATATGTATATACCGTGCAGCTGGTGTGACGCCTTTCGTTGTCGCTGGGATTGAGTTCAGCAAGAGGATTGTAAGTATAACTCGATCTGGTGGTGATTGAATGTATGTACAGCTTCCATTTTTTTAATAACTTTGAATGCCAAAAATGGCAGGTGGCACAGAAGAAGTGTGATGTGTGTAAAGGGTCGGGTCTGGTCTTGAGGGACAGCAAGTACTACTTTCGATGCCCCGGTTGTGGTATGCATATATACCACTTACTCTCATCGGTTTCTTTAATTTTCTTGCATCTCCCTGCTGGCCCTGGCATGAATCAAACCTGTTTTGGGGTCATAAACTTGCATGCAGTGTATGAGAGAGCTGCGCTTTATGGACAAGTGGATTTACTTGCTTATTTGTTCATTTTCTTTATTTTTGCTGATCATGGCAGGTGGGTTCTTGCCATGGCAATCGTGGAGGAGGTTCTTTACTGGTTAAAGTGTTAGATGCCAATCATCGTGCATGTTTTTATTATCTTTTTTCTTGTTAGTCCAAAGATTATAAGCTGTATAAAACTGAGACAGGCATATCTTTAAAGGATAACTGCAGTATCACTCTGTATCAGTACATGAGCCACAAGCTACAACGATCGAACGAATATATTTTACGTGTACGTTTTGGTTAGGGATAAATTTGCAGTACGCTCTTGATCATGTGCATACGTACTAACAATTTCGTGCTGAACAACCTCCATTCTGGTTCGATGATGTTCATACTTCGTTGGTCACCGTGGCTAACGTTCATCACTAGACTGCTCTGCTGGTGCATTGTTGCTGTTAGAATCCTAAACCTTTTGAATCCTTTTTGCATTTGAATTGCATGTTTGTTTAGGTGTCGAAATGTGTTCTTCATTTGGATTTTAAATTGGGGTCTAGGGGAGTATGAGTCACATTCAGAATAGTAATCATGAAGTATATTGGAAAGGAGAACCTTCAAAATGTTGCCAGTCAAAAGAATTTTTTGTTTGGACATTAATGAATCGATTGGAGTGAAACACACATACATATATGATGGATGCTTATTTTAAGAATATGTTTTTTGTTTGCCTAAATTTGATTGATGCTGAATTATTCAAGAGATCGATTTTCATTTTTTTCACATGAAGTTCAGGTTGTTATTTGGTTTTTTTTTTTAATTTTATACACGTCCTTCTTTAGAAATTTGCTTATTTTCTTGAATCACTGCAGAAAAAAACCGTTATTCTAAACCATTTTCATCGGTTTTTTCCTTGAATAACTTTTGAGTCCTTATCACATTGAACACACACCACTTGTGCGTAACTACTAGTAATTCATTAGATGAGAGTAAAATAGTTTGATATGTTTTTTATTCTTGAGACGAAATGACAAAAATATATCATATATAAATAATAGAATAATAAATTGGAATATGTGAATAACGCCCAGAACATGCTATTAGAATTATAACTCAAGTGATCTTAAGCCTGATTCAATACTAAGTTATGGCCCTAAAAACACCTGTTGGATTAATTTGATTTTCACGTGTGTATATATATATCTTATTATTATATTGACCCTCTAATTTACTAACTTTCAATTAATTGATTAAGCTTGAGATGGTATCCTATTTAATTCCCAACAAAATCAAAATTATTAGACAAATTAGTTATTTTATATAATCTCCTTTTTTTTTAGTCATTAGAAACAATATTATTATTTACCAAAATGACACTCGCTATATTTGTTTATATTTTTAAATTTTTATATTAGATATTTTTTTGAAAGATTTAGATTAGATAATTATCACCATTAAACTTTTGAATATCTAATTCATAGTATGAATTCTAAAAATAAAATAAAAATTAATTAACATAAAAAATTTATGTATATACACACATCGTGTGCAACATACGCTAGTATATATATATTTATGAAAATAACCGAAATCAGTTCGATTTAACCTTGGCCAATTTATTTTTAAAATAATAAAATTCAGATTCTCGAATAACCGAACCAAAATTTCAAATTAATTGTATAGGTTATTTTGATTTAACTGAATTTAATAATGGTCTATTAGTCCATCCATTCTTGGGCCTTTAATATAATTATATAAAATTGAATACACTAAAATGCAATAACACAAAGATGCATACAAACCAACGACGTCGTAACAAGAGCTAAGGGTATATTTGTAATTGGAAACTGTGGCTAGGGTTTTGAGTGAGCCTTGATAAAGCCCAAACCACTTGCCTCACATTTCTCTACCTCGCCGTTTTCGCCTCTGCACTCTCCTGGGGGATCGATCGTGACCGCAGGGCCTTCCGTCGGCAATCATGGGTACAACATTTTTTTGTAGGATAATCGTTGGAATGTGTTCCGTGTTTATTTCACGGCGAAAGTGACTGAAATGTTGTTTTTTCTTAGGTATTTCACGGGATTCTATGCACAAGAGGCGTGCCACTGGAGGAAAGAAGAAGGCTTGGAGAAAGAAGCGAAAGTAATTCTTTTTTCCCAATTTTTTCTTATGTATGAATGATATATATTTGTGCCTCGTTTGTGTGATTCATTGCGTGCTCGATTGAGCGTTGCGTGTTCTCTCTTTTTCTAGTTTGCTGAAGTTATTTTCTTTTTTTTTTTTGTTAATTTCAATCACAAGTTCACTAGTTTAGGCGTGTTTGATCTTGAAGAACAAAAGATTATCTCTTTGCGCCTGTTAGGTGTTGGTTTCATTTAATTGCGCAGTATTAGAATTTGATTTATTCTATGTTTTTTTTGGTATGCTGCATCTTTGTTTCTGTTTTATGATTCACAATCACAGTATGCTTTGTTGATTATCATAAACCCGTTTGCAAGTTAAAATGTATCTGTTTTCTGTAGTATAACTGATGCATTTTTTTTCGAGGTCCGACTTTTGTTAAATTTTCTCCGTGCTTTTTAATCCACAAGTCTACGCTATCAGATGCTATGTCATATGTCTGCATTATCGATAGATATATTTTAAGTTCCAATTTAATTGCTCTGAATCAGAAATTGATGCATTCTATGTTATCAGGTATGAACTTGGACGACAACCAGCAAACACAAAGATGTCGGGTGACAAGACCGTACGCCGGGTGAGGGTTCGAGGGGGTAATGTGAAGTGGCGTGCTTTGAGGCTGGATACTGGAAACTTCTCATGGGGTAGCGAAGCTGTGACAAGAAAGACTCGTATTCTGGATGTTGCTTATAATGCATCAAACAATGAGTTGGTCAGGACCAAAACCTTGGTGAAGAGTGCTATTATCCAAGTGGATGCTGCTCCATTCAAGCAGTGGTATCTCCAACATTATGGAGTTGATATTGGTCGCAAGAAGAAGACTGTTGCAAAGGCTGAAGCAGAGGTATTATCAAGTCATAATATCCTTTGTTAGGATTTGACGTGCTATCAATAATAAATATCCTGCAGAAAAATATGAATTCACTTCCCAAGATTTGCGGAATCATATTTATTGACAAATATTTTTGTTTAATTGGTCTTTAGGAGACTGAAGCTACCCCTGAAGAGGGAAAGAAGAGCAATCATGTTACGAGAAAAATAGAAAAGCGTCAACCTGATCGCAAGATTGACCCACATCTTGAGGAACAATTCAGTGGTGGCCGTTTGTTGGCTGCAATCTCCTCGCGCCCTGGCCAGTGTGGGAGAGCAGATGGGTATGTGTGTTATCCATGCGTGGTTTTGTATTGTGTCTCCTGTTCACATGTGGAAAATGTTTAATGAAATTCTGATTGCACCAAGAACTGGCATCGGTCTGATTGCTTCTTAACATTACAAGTTTTGTTCATACTTCAATGTTTGGGAAATAATTATCACGACAGGAGTATCTATCACATGCACATACTTGCTATAAATTTATTCCTGTGTAGTGGATGTTCATGTGTCCTGATTGATTGGACTGCTTTGTTTTATTAATCACCAAATGTAGGTGCCGATTGCACAATTCATTCAATATTTTTTTGGTCTGACTTAATTTTGTCTTCGTTAGATATATTTTGGAGGGTAAGGAACTGGAATTTTACCTGAAGAAAATCCAGAGGAAGAAAGGAAAGGGTGCTGGTGGTGCTTAAATTGCGTCGATCTGCTTGGAAATCTCCCATTCCCGAACTTTTTTATCTTTCTGGTTCTCTTTTGCAATGTGCTGAACTGAAGTTTACTGCAGTTTTCTAGAGTTGTGTTGTTTCAGTTGCCATACCTATGACTTATGAGAATTTTGTTAATTTTCTCTTCTGTTGCTTGTTGCTTCGATCTTTTGGCTTGCTATAAGATACTTATGTTGCAGTTATTCTTGCCCCGATTTTTAATTCATGTTTCAAAACTGAAATTGGGATTCATCATTTTTGACAGGCTCCAATCTCAAAACAATCTTCAGAAACTTGAATCCAAAAGAATTTTGCTTAATGTAGTTTATGCTTTATAACGAATCTGTTGACTGTTTCCGTATATGAAACTAGGTAAAAACAGGTGAACTTGAAAAAAATTAGGAATATATCTTATTATACAACTATTGGTTTGAACAGAACTCCAGAACAGGTAACGGGAGTTGACTTTATTTCCTCAATTTCTTTCATCACTTGAGCCTTGTCTGCCTCGAACAATTCATCGTCTGCAAAACAAAAATAGGTGGACCTTAGGATCCAACTTCTGGTGGTTGTAGAAGCTGAGATGAGAAACACCCTACCTTTTTCGATGTTGAAGGCATCTAAGAACCGCAGTAGCTTACTTTTATTTGCATACAGTATATTGGTAATGTCAGGAGGTTTCATTTGGTTACACACAAACAACTGCAACATGGAAACGTAAATACGTGTTAAAAATATATCGAACAAGTTAAGTGTCGTACAGGTTCGACAAATTGCTAGAAGTCTAGTCTGGTGTAACCTTGAACACGCGGAATGCATCGAGCTGTATGCTCTTGTGTGATTCCTGCAACAGTAAACGTAGATAAGAAAGGAAAAGCGCATAAAAGTTGGTAACAAGAAAGGAATACCCTAAGTATTTACCCTTAGCAGGTTCATTAGAACTCTCATGTTATCCTTGGAGCTGACATAGCTTAGCATCACTCCAGTATTTGAACGATCCAGCAAAATATCTCCCAGAAGCTGAAAATTTGAAGGGATATACACAGACACTGTCAGTTCCATGGAATTTGGACATTAACAAGCAAACTATAATCAAACAGGAGAGATTTTCATGCACTCAGTGTATACCTTGACAGCGTATCGTCTGGTCATGTAATTTGAAGATACCAACAACTTCGAGTTGAAATCAGCAAAAAACTAGGGGAAAAGATTCAGATAGTTACACGTGAAGGGAGTTAAATTATGGAACCAAGTTGCGAAAAGAGAACAATCATGTCCGCGTCACAAGTATCGGATCTTACCCAGACGTGATTTGCAGCCAGAAATTCTGCTACTGTAGACTTGTGCCTTGTCATAAGCTCCTGCAAGATATTACAGAAACCGCATCAGATATATGATACATACAAGAATGCACGAAAAAAGGCCTAAACAGGCATATTTTTGTAGTATTTTCAACATGCCATCCATCTGGTGCATATCAATAAGCTCCGACTGTCCCAAGTCCTAAAAACGCACCACCCTTCTCTCTTCCTCTTCTCCCGTCCTAGTACTTTCAGCTCGTGTTAAAGTTCAGGTATTTCAGTTTGTCGGTGTAGTAATTTGTGCTAGGTCGTTACAGCTTCACCTGTTGTATCCTTAGAAACATTCGCCCATCTTGATTCTCAATGCACATATCGGAGGGGACGAATATGTTTCGAGGACATTGTACATTTGTGCATGCCTCGGTTTAGTTTCCGGTTTCCTAACTGTTTTTACCTACACAGTGTTGGTATTTTGTGCAGCATACTGGTTTCGTTCATCCTTCTGTATTCTATAACCGTATCAATTGTCTGCTGTATATTTCGTGTTTACGTTTTGGCTAACAAATTGGGCATGTAAATTATATTGAAGAATGAAGATAGATAAAGAAAAGGTGATAAAAAGGAGAAACACTACTTTTCGAGTGACTGGAAAAAGAGAACCATAAACAACCTTGAAGGTAGCTGCAACATCTGAAGCAACATCAAAAGTAGGGAGTTGCATGTAATCGAAGAACTTCTTCACATGCTGTGATTTCAACACATACCTGCACGTGAGAAGGGAGACAGAGAAATGCGTCTTATTATGCTTGTGGATCGGATTAAATCGCCAACATTTATTGGATAACATGTAAGTACATTTCCTGGTATGTAATCTGATTTACCTAGCAACAACTTGATGTCGTATGCACTCCCTTAATATTGCTCCAAAATGCAAAGCAATGGCAAAATCCTCGTACCTGTAGAATATACTAAAGAGAATTAGTCCCTCCTGTATGAATCAACAAAGGTGTTCTTACCTAAACATGTTATACATAAACACAATATCTCTCATTTCACAACATTAGATTAACCTCTGCGAGAACGAAATATTTCTGAACAAGATTACACTTCCTGTCATCAGCCATTTTACTAAATGGAAACCGAATTTATCATGCAGGACTGCGTTTCCCTTAGTCTCCATTGTACATGAGTCAAATTTGTGCAAGTATAGTAACAAAAAAGACTATATGCATATAGATGAGTTAAAAATCAAAGTCAGAAAAAAAGATCTCACCCAGTTATCAATTGATCAATAAGATCAAGATTGGCTTCCAAGTAATCAGAAGCAATCAATCGGGACTGAACCTGTTGTCTTTGCAAATTCGCAACAATTTGAGCAGCATCTTTGCGAGTCTATAAAGAAAACGAACTTGTCAATTATATGTTCAAACAACAAAGTAACTAGCGTACATCCAATCTCTTTCGATATTTTTTTTAAAGGGAAAATTCAGAAAGAAGATATCTTCCGCCGAAAAGAACCTAAATAAAATATCAAATCATGGTGCTTGCCTCAAAGTTCAATTTAGGGAGACACGAAATGAGGAGTCGTAGGGTGTCATCACTAAAGAACTCTTGAGTCAATTGCGCACAAGATTCGGCAACAGGTTCTGCATCTTCTACTCCGTAAAGAATCCCCTTCATCTCCCTGATAAGTGCATCTAACTGCTCCAACTGAAATTTAAAGGCCGGAATTTAATTCTGAGGTGATTAGAAGCTCAAAATTACAAAACCCATCATGGTATATTAATTCCTGAGTGTGCAACAATCAAGATATATCAAGAAACAAGGCTGTTCCATTCAAATTTCTGTTAAACTCCAAAACCAATCAATATATATCTGATTCTTTTTATCAACTTCTCTGCTACTTCAGTTGGATTTGTCTTTTAAAACTCCAAAGCCAATATGTATCTGAATCTGTTTATAAACTTCTCTGCTACTTCAGTTAAATTCGCCTTTTTTTCACTCGGGAGGAATCAACACCAATGGAAAAAGGGGACATAAAAAAGGAACCAAAGTTAACAATACAACTTTTAAATTAACACAATCCTCAGTACATCAGAAGTTCAAACTCAAAGCAGCAGAAAAATTTGTGTCATAAAAAAAAAAAAAAGCCACCACATGCATGCGCAAGAACACACACCAAACATAATGGACGTGTCTTAGCTAGCTAGGATCACAAAAAAAAAACCACCTTTTCATCTCGTCTAGACCTGCCTGCGTCGGCTCCCGAATCGACGTACAAGAGCAATTCCCTGGTGAGACGTACGAGGTCGACGGGAGTCCGAGGTTTCTTGGGTTTAAAGAGGTTTTTCATGGAACCGCTACGTAAAAGCTTGGGAACAAGCTTCTTGAAATTCAAAGAAGAAACGGACCTCCTCAGAGGCTGATCATTAATGATCTCTTCCTTGTTCACAGCAAAAGAGTGAGATTCCCCCGACATCATCATCTGTATAATATATTATATGATATTCTCTCCAAAAACCAACGACGTTTCTCTGTTTTGATCGGAGTTTTCACGTATCAAGATTCAAGATCACGAGGGATCAAAGACGGGATTGGGAGAATATTGAGCGATCCCATGTAAGGATTATATTCTGGTGTGATATATTGGGTTATCGAAGAATTCGAGTCCTTGTCCAAATGCGAAAGAGAGAAGAAGGAAACTACAAATTCGTAGGATTCTGGGAGAACTCTTATATTGTCTCCTATATTCTTTGGGGTCTTATTATCATATTAAGATTAGTTTTGCATGTCTTAATATTATATGATTAATGTATTTATTAATTTATTAAAAACCTTTTTTCAAAGCGCAAAAAAAATCAAATTTTACTCAATTCATTTGCGGTTAAAGGATATAAATTTTATTGCCCCTATTTCTTTTTTCTTTTCAGAGGATCGAGGTCATAAAAAATGTTATGACTCATGAGATGTTTTTACTTATCAATTTTGTGAGATGAATATTTGTCGACTCATCCAATGGTTTGATTTGTTTTTCTTTTATAATTTTGTAAACTCATTTATTTTACTAAAACTTAGTTCTCTTCAATCAATTTAATGGATTTTATTTAGGGAAAAAAATTCTAGATTTTAACAATGTTGATTTTTTTAATTTAAAAAATATATATCTGCACAATTAAATTGTGAATTGATTAATTTTGGTTCACAAAGTTTATGCAGTATTTTTCTTCAAAAAAAAAAAAATCATACTTTTTCCATATAAAAATATATATAAAATAAAAATTTCGGACCTATTCGCGTATATCCTCGAAAGTAATTAATTAATGAGTCAGTTGGGTTGGTGGAAGAAAAGGGAGTGGCAATTAAGAGAACAATGTGAAACTTCTGAAGTCACAAGAATAAAATTAGATGGCCCTTTTTTTTTGCCCAACAATAGTTTTCACTTTTCATGCATCTTGCCACCTCTTTGCTTTTAACTAGGGGCGTACATATTATGGTTTCAAATCGAAAATAAAATCGAACCATAATTTGAATTATTTTATCATGGTTTGATTATGATTTTATGTACGTCATAACATAACATATTGTTTAAAACGTATTTGATAAAATAAATATTTTTTTTATATAAGCTATTAATAAATAAATATAAATTATTTTGTTCCTATTTATATATATCTCGATTCATTAAATTTGTATGACTAATTTACTTTTGATTAAAAAATAATTTGTGTATGTTCTTAAACAATTTAATTTAATTTAATTTATAACTCACACCATTAGCAAAACTATATATATACATGTATATATAACCTTACCAAAAATAAATTAAACTGAAACAAAACAACTCAATTATCAAATTACATAATTCTAAACTTAAATGGGCAATTTACAAGTTCTATTAGGATATATAATGAATCACTTGAATTTATTTTTTATTTTTCCTAAAACCGTATGTTAAAAAACATTATTATACCATAAAACTAAACAAGGTTGAAAGTAAATATGGTCGTTGTCGCAACACATGTTATCAGTTATATATCTACGCTATATAATAATATTTGGATCCCTTATGATAACATTCTTATCATTTTAATATTGGACAAAATAACTTTTTATATTTCAGTAAATTTATTATTTACTATTTATAACTACCCTTTTTCAACTTTTCTTTTCAATTTAAAATATAAAAAATATTAATTTATTTTTATATGTAACATGAATTATTCAAATAAACTCGAACCCACACCGGATCGATTTGGGTCGAGACCGCCGGACCGAGCGCCCATCCCAGATGTTCGGAGGTCATGTTTATGGCCCTTAAAGCGGATTCGCATGCAATCTTGGTGGTCCTTCATGTTCATAGGGTCTCTTTAAGGCAGAAATACACCTCTGTTAACAGAAGAGAGTACACACATATTTTACTGCAAAAGTCACAGCTTCTCGTCGTTCATGTAATGGTTTCTCGTGTGCAAGTTTAAACATCTATCTCCAAAAGAAAAACAAGACACAAATCTTGCTCTCTATCGAGCTCGCCATTCAAGCTGCCCGTCTATCCGAAAATAAAGTGTGATGTCGCATGCTGTGACCAGATGATGGTATTACAGTCATTTGGTGCCCAGGTGATTCCCCTTACCGCCTCACGGGAGATGGTTGAATAGCTTATTGACAAGTAAAATTGGGAATCCTCCGAGTCCATGGGTATATCATGAAGTTACAAAGGTTGTAGCTGTGAACCAGCCTCCTAAAGCGCAACAGGGACAAGGAAAGAGCAATAGAGCAGAACAGCCTAAGAAAAATGAGACGACGCCACTGCCGATCTTTTGCCACAGCTCTGCATGCATGCCTACTCAATAATCATGTCTGGAAAATGTTTTGAAACCTGTCATACCTTTGAATTGGCTTGAAGAAGAAAAACCAAATTTCGAATGCATGACAGCATCAGCACCCAAGACTCGTCAAAATGCTACTCAGTTCATTGATAACTAGTCTAGGCTCAGCATACGACCCATCAAGATTTATGGCATGGTACTCCAACCCTTTCCACTGAGCAATCAACGCAAAATGTGGGCGCCTATATTCACTACTAATTATCTCTAAAATCACAGTTCCAGATGTGGCAGAAATAATATGGGTGAGACCTGCCCCATGAGCACCAATTATGACAGAAGAATCTTGGATGGCTCGAACCTGCTCTTTCATGTTCATGTGAGCAAATAACCCATTAATGACATTTAATTTACAGTTGGAATGGTTGAAAGCCCATAATTTTACTGCATCATACACTTCTTGTTCGTTACTAAGTCTAGTTTGTACCTTGCCGCCATGACGGGGATGAGCAAGATAATCCTCTCGACGGACAAAGAGGATATTGTGATCCGAGCCTGACCTATGAATATGATGTCTATCCAGTGGAAGCCCAAAGGCTGCCCTTAACATCTCACCAAACTCAGACAATCGAGCTGTTTTCCGATCATCCGGTTTTTGCCAAAGATCATGCGCAGAAGCCCCTTGGCAATTAATATTTTCAGAAAGACCCTTAAAGAGAGAAGTTTCATATCCCAATGGTGCTAGAATAACGTGGCGGAAACAAACAGGGCCACTTAGATTCTTAGCGTAAGCAAGGCTTGAAAATAAAGCTGTCCATGTTTCTTCCAAGCGAGTCTGATTTGTCAAAGAATATAGCAATGGTTTATTTATCATGCAAAACTAAAGCGTATAACACAATAAGAAATTTGCCTAATATGGAAAAACCAAGAAGGTAAACCTGACAGTGGCCATCTACAAAAACCAAGCGTGGTCTGCTAGGCAAACCGGTAACCCTGGAAGCCACATATGCACTATACCAATCCGTAAAGGTATGAAATACGTTGGCGTATTCAAAGCGTGTGACTAAAAGTGTTGGCTCCTCAATCCACTAAAAAAATAAATAATTGGCAAATGTTAAAACAAATCTAATGGCAAGAATGACATGGGCGAGATAAATAGATCCTGATCCTATTATAAAGTTGAAGAGGGATACATCATCTCATAGGTAAGCAAAACCCAAACAAAAGTTTTATGAAGAATCCACAAAAAATAACTTAGCCAGCCAAATAAACTTTTAATCTTGCATGTTTTTCGAGCATGGATAAGACTCTCCATCCACAACACCAGTCCAGATCATTTCATTCTTCAGAGTTTACTGCATGACAACAGGATTTTTAGGCTATTTGCACCACAACTCTGTCCCATATGTTTCATGACCATCGAAAAGCTATTTAGTTTATTTACCCATTCCATGTTATTTTTCAATTTGCTTTTGAAACTCGAGTAACACAGAGAAAGACTGGACCTTTCTCAAGCCATCAGCAGCTAATGGAACAAATTTAACTCCATGTAACCTGGATGTCTACTGAAATCTCTTCGAATAAAATAAAATTTCATACAAATATAGAATTCACTAGTGGATATACTACCAAAATCCGATAGACTGGAGCAAAATGCCCTTAGACTGATTTCCAGATTAGCCGGAGAATCCTGCATATCTCATTCAAATACTTTCCATACAAGAACAAGAAGATTCTAGTTTCCTTATCTTCGATAATCCAATCATCAGTATTATTTAACGAACACAAATTAGAATCCAAAAAGTGATCAAGATACCACCTGGATCATACCCAAAGCTACCAATTCAATTCCAAAGATCAAAACTTCAGATATCAAACAGATACCAAAAAACAAGACAAACTAACCTCGGAGCAAGTAAATTCAGTGGCGTCAACTAACCGGATCGAATCGATCAATCCACGCATGGTATGCCTATGCACAGCACCTTCTGGTAAATATCTATCCAAAAATTCCTCATCCACCAGCTTCTCTCCACTTCTTGATCTATCACCAACCTCAATCTGGAAAGCCCCATCCTTAAAATGCGGCAACTCTTCATCTTCCCCTCTCCCTATCACACTCTCCAACTTCTCGCCCCCGTCGGACATCGAAATCCTACCCAAAACCATCCGGATTCTTCCTCCTTCACATATCGAACTCCCCAAAGTCGCGCTGTAAAAACACCTGAACCACCCACCAGCGCCCCCGGATGGGGAGACTTTCCGTCCGGGATCTGAAGTGGGTTTCAAAGGGTCGACTCTCTGAGTGTACCCGTTACCGAAATAAGCTTCGCAAGACCTGAATGACGTCGTATTTTGGCCGTGAGACCATGGGAGGTAGGAGGGTAATATTGGCCAAGGCTTTGCGGCCAGAGGGAGGCGTGGCCGGGAATATCCCGGCGGGGAGAGAAGCACCGGCGGCGGATGGTGGTGATCCGGGTGAACGGAGAAGTAAAAGTAAAGAGAGAGGAAGTTTAATCCGAAGAGAAAGAGCAGAATCTTGAGCTTTTTGCCGTTCATGTTGGTATGAAGGGAGCTGCGTGCTTCTCTCTGAGATGTGCGTAGATCATGTTTCCTTGTATTCGTTACTTGAACCAAATTCAACTTTAACTACACTTAGATTAGGCAAGTTTGACCAATATATTTATGTCGAATCTGATATCAAGATTTCAAATTTTTTGATATCTATCGTTCAAAGTTACATAAATGTCACCAAATTTCTATTTCTAGCACACAAGTAGCAATTGCAATAATCTCATACATTTCATCCGACAATTCCTCTTATATGTTTAAATTAGGCAAATAAATCAATTGCAATCCTCTTTTACGCTCTCTCCTATAATTTCTCCTCATCTTTAAATTAAGAAAATAAATATGTTATATAATCTATTATTGAAATTAACAATTAATATCTCTTTCATTTTTTAGCTTTTATTACATTATAAGAATATCTAGTATTTATGAAAATAATAATAAAATTATTACTTTAAATAAAATTTATTTTAATTAAAAACTATACTTTTAAACACATAACTAATATATAATTAATAATGGAAATATTAATTAAACAAAATTAATAATTAAACGTTGATATTTGAATTCAAACGTGACAAAATAATAATAATAATAATAATAATATAAAAATTAATATTTAGTGTTTATGAAAATTTTGAGATATAATAAAAATTAATTACATATTGATTATTAAATAATAATTTTTTTGCCACTTTTAATTCATATATCAATGTAATTCATAAAGTAACAATTTTTTTATACGTTTCAATTCATATATCAATAATTCAATATACGCTTCAATTCGTATATAAATGTAGTTCATAAAGTAACAATTATTTTTATTATATTTTAATATTTATATAAATGCAAGATATTCTTGTATTGTAATAAAGTTAAGAAGTGAAAAAGATATTAATTGGTAATTTGAGTAATAGATTATACTCCCTCCGTCCCATATATATAATATATTGTCATCTTTGTATTTTCACACAGATTAAGAAAAATGTATTGAGAAATCAAATTTTATATAAACTTCATATTTTATCCCTATTCAATGTATTAAAAAATAATTGCATAATTTTCAAGGTGTAGTTAATAGGGGTATATTAATAAAAAAATGTAAAAAAAATATTACTAAATATGATATATGACTATATATTTGGAACAAACAAAAATGAAAACGTGAAGAATATAATTGGGACGGAGGGAGTATAACTTATTTATTTATCTAATTTAAACATGTAGGAGGAAGTGTAGTAGAGAATTATGATTCAAAAGCCGCACCTCTCGCTCCTACAACTCTAAAAATTGTGTGTGTACTTCTAACTTCTGATGTTCTTGAATTATTATTGTGTGTATAATTTCTTGCGTTAGACTTTATCCACATAGTTGATGTCTCGATCGAAAAAAGTTAAAACATAAAATATTCATGTATGTAAAAATATTCGATAACACAAATCTTATTGGCTAATGCACAAGGGACAAAAAAATACAAATAAAACTAAAAACTAATGACCAAATCCAATAGTGGATTCTGAATTCCAGTATCTTGCTTTCTCAAATCCATTGGTGTAATTCTCATAGTCTTCAATAGTCTGGTCTATCTGTTCTTGAGTATTCATCACAAATGGTCCATATTGCACAACAGGCTCTCCCAATGGCTCACCTCCAACCAAAATGAACCGTAACGATTTCGAGGACTTGTTGTAGGCATCCAAGCCGTCGCCCTGCCCGAGAAGTAGAAGGTGGTGTCCTGGCACGGGCGAAGACCATGGATTTCCAAATACGCCCTCGCCCTCTAGAACGTACACAAACGCGTTCCAAGACGCGGGTATGTGTTGTAGGATACGAGCTCCGGGCTTGAGAGTGAAGTCCAAGTACATTGTAGGGGTCCTGGTGTATATTGGTGACTTAACTCCCAGTGCTTCCCCTGCTATAACTCTAACCTTGACTCCATCCTTTGTGGCTTCTTGAATATCCTCACTGTTCATTTCTTGATACCTTGGCTCTATCCTGTGGGCAAAGTAAACATGATTGGTTTCGAAATACATCAAATCAAATCCGCGTGAATTCGCAAAACAGGGCGACTCACATTTTGTATCCGGAGGAGAGGTTAATCCACAGCTGCAATCCTTTCTGAGTTCCTTGTGACGCAGGCATTTCGGAGTGAACTATTCCCCTCCCCGCGGTCATCCATTGCAAGTCACCGGCTTCAATGGTGCCTTTGTGCCCCTCGAAGTCTTCGTGCGTCACCGCTCCCTGAACGACACATGAATCAAACGTCGTTTTCGCGATTTCTTTCATTCACAAATCACAACAACTAATCACACAAATATTAATTAGCCGGCCATATAGTAGTTTAAAATTTGTTGATGCTTTTCTTAAGATGTTTCAGGCTCTAGGACACATGATGCAGCATGTTTACCTAATTTGTGGACATTTAAAGAAAATAATACAAATTTTATAAGAATTTTTTTTTTATTTTATCCCTTGAATACACCAAGTAGTCCCACCATCAGAATCTGTTAATATTGTATAAACTGCACAAAACAGAGGAGGTTGGTTCAAGTGTAGGCTTTTGTTACCTGAAGCATGTAGGTGACTGTCTCGAATCCTGTAAAATGGTACATAAACAAATCTTAAACACTTGACAGATGGATTACTATGATCGAACTTCGATTTAAACGTCGATATCGAACCTCTGTGCGGGTGATCGGGAAATCCAGCAGGAGAAGACACTGTATTCATTCAAAAACAAAACAAAACAAGCCACATTAACAATCTTGATCTTAACATCCATATTTAATCAAAACACACGGGAAAAATTGAGACAAAACCCACCTGAGAATTCATCCAAAAGAAGAAAAGGGTCGAAATGTTTCAGCTCATATCTGCGGAAAAAAAACAAGAAAAAAGACAACTTTTAAAACAAAACCACCCGCAATATAAAACTGTCCTTTTCAAGGAAACAAAAAATGGGTATCTGTTTTGTTTTTGTTTACCTTCCGATGCTTCTTCTGACAACAGCACCGACGCCTTCTTGTTGGGGCCTGGCCAGGAATTTTCTGGCGACGGGCCGAGGATCCATGACAACGTTTGACATGTCTGTTTCTTGTATTTTTGCTTTTGTCTCTGTGTTTTTTTGTTTTTTTGTGTGTGAAGGTTTCGTGAAATTGAGGTGTGTTTATATAGTGGAAGGGAGAGGGAATCAGGAAACTTGAATCCGTTGATGGTCAAAGGAAAGAAAGTGGGTCCCACTTGCGAGGTTCCTTGTGATCCAGGAACATTTGGCGTCACCATGACGTTATCTGGATGTCATCTTATTACTAACTTTTATAATTTTCAATTTTAATTTAATATTTATTACTACCTAAGTTCTAAATGATTTTCTTTCCAAAAAAATAAAGTATTTTACTGTGTAAAATGTATTTTTTTTGTATGACAGAGAAACAGTTGCCGTTATTTTTAATGTGTAGTAGAAAAATTTTTGGACTAAATATTAATACAAACATAACGTAAATCACGTTTGTCAAATAAATTGCATTGAATAAGTAGTGTACGACATGTTAACATAAAAAAAAAAATGCTCGTAACCTAATCTTTCGTTTAGACACACCAAATGGCATTCTAGCTACTATGCATTTGCTATTATAAGCGATATCATGTATTGAATAAATTGACATTCGAGAGATCTAATTTGTTGCCCAAAGAAAAAATAACCGGAGGAAAAGTTCAAATCATGCAAGTTCCGAATAATGCTAAAGAGATATTCAATGTATCGTACATTGATGTCTACACCAATTATATAATGATATTTTACTATATATGTGAAATTTTGTATTTAATTCATCGTCAAATTACGAAAAATGAAATTTTTATATTGAATTTGTTGTGATATAATGTATAAATATTGATGTACATATAGTATCGTTGAACGTATGTAATGCAAACTTTTCTATCACATTTAGTGTTTCATTTATATATATGATTTATGATGTTCTCTCATCAAATAAGTTTCTCTATCTTTTCATGAATATTTAAAATCTAAAACTTGATCAAATTTTTCCCACCGTCGATTTGTTTAATTTTAGATTTTAATTTACTCCCTTAAAATTTCAAAATTTTGATTTTGATATATACTAAATTTTAGTAGCCAACTATTTTTAGTTGAATTGTGGTTGCGATATCTAACGAGCCAACAATTTTCTATGATATATTAACATTTTTTTTGTTTTATGTTAGTATTTTTTTACGTCATGTTAGCACGTCGAAGAAATGTGACCGAAACCAACCATTAATAATTAAGGGACAAAAAAATTAAAATCAGTGCACCATAATTAAATATTTAATTTAAAACCTAAAAAACGCAAAACCCGAAAATATTTAATTTAAAACCTAAAAAACGCAAAACCGGAAAATGATAGTAAACCAAAACAATTATTTTCTCGTTGTTTAATACATCTAAGTAATTTTCGGCTAGTGGTAGTCATAAAAAAAATTGTACTAGTTGATGTCACAATTAATTGAATTTCAATTGGAAATTAAATGTCCAACATGCTATTAATTAATTAGTGAGTAGAAAAACCCTAAAGTCCAAACCGGCTTTCAAATATTCATGCTCGCGTCTGACTAAGCGCATTGGAGAAGAAATCTTTAGTGTGATGCCATTGTTCAACAAGCATGACGTCATCTCACCAAAATAATTTTAAATCAGATTTATTATTAATAAATTTATGGAAAATCTCATATTTTAATATATTTATATATATTAATGAAGTTTACTTGTCACGAGTATTACGAATGCTATCCTTAAAACATTGTCTTATACTTTTTTTTTTTCTCAACAATAGGCGATTAAATATATTATCCTAAAAGTAGGATACAATTTATCGAGATATATGCACCTGGCCTCCTTCAACCATGCTGACAATTAAATTAAATTTAAGCCCATATTTCCATGAGATCAATTTATCCCAACTATTACTATATTTTATTTATATTTTGTTAAATATATCACTTTCCCAATTCAAAATAATATAGAATTCTTCCAAAAAAAATAAAATAGTTTATATAATTAATAAAGGGTCTTAGCCTAGATGAGATGACCGATATACGTATCACTGCTGCGTCATCCCATTTGTTGTCCATATAATAATTTCGGAGGCTGATTTATAATATATATTTTGTTTCAAGATATTTTTACAAGTTATTATTATTATATTTAGCTTTAATTTTCTATAAAAAAATATTATATATGAAAGAGGTTAATGTGGGGAAAAAAAGGAGTTCCACGAAAAACTAGTCATTAAAAAGATCGTTATCGGATAATATACACATTGGAATATATGAAAACGTGTAGAAATTGTAGACATTCATTCAAATTAACGTGTTGGATTGAGGCATATTTGATGATCTATTGGTTACGAAAGTTTGATGCAATTTAGTTTTATAATTAATAACGATTATCCAATACATATAGCAATGTTTTGGTTTTTTGGTTTACTTATTTGAATTGATTCTTTAAAGATTGTACAAAGGTGGATGAAAAGCAAAATATGAAGTGTTTAATTTTGTATTATTTAAAAAAAAAAATCAAAGATGCTACACAGTAAAATTGAGTGTTCTACCAATGATCTTTTTATCTAATGGTTAAGGGTGAAGCCCCTAGATAAATTGATTTCAGGTTCGATTTTCGCTGATTGCAGATAATTTTTTTAATTTATTTAGATAGATTTAAGTAGTTTTTTGTCCGAGATAAGGAAGTCTCAGGCTTGAGCACCCGTCGGTTCTACGGGTAGTTTTCATTACGTCGTTGTAATTAATTACTTGTAATGTTGTACTTGTACTTTCCAAAAAAAAAAAAGTGTTATGAGAAAATTTGTTTTCCTAACTTATTTATTTATTTTTTTTTTGTAAAATGACAACACTATCGTTAGCTATTATGTGACACGTTGACCAGATCCATATAAAAATAATAATAATATCAGGGAGTTTCTTGTGATCCTTAACATATGTAACATTTACTCTTACAATTATCTAAATTTGAGTATGAACATGATCATCAACAATGCATTTATATAATAATAATAATAATAATAATAATAATAATAATAATAACAATAATAACAAAATAATAATAATAATTTTTATTATAATTATTATTATTATTTATTTTGAATATTTTGTATCGAAAGTCATTTATCTTGTTATAATACATATGAATGATTGAAATTGGAAATTTTCACAAATACACAAAATACGGAAAAAAAATGAAATTAAAAATTATAAAACATAAATATTGTTTAAAAATTAATGCTTATAATAAAATACGATTCAAATTTAATGAATTTTATTCGCAACTCTTTAAAAGTCATATATAAATTAAAATTAACATTTAGAAAAATCTCCAAAAACACTTACAAAAATTGAGGGCAATTGTCGCCATAAGTTTTTTAAGAAATGTCAAAATCATAATTTTAAATCATTAATAAAATTATGCGAGATAAATGTTCTTCAATAAAGGAGAGTTATTGGGTCAGAATTTGTTGAAGTGAATACAATATTATCTGTAAGGAAATTAGGAAATATATATTTATTATTACAAAACCCAAAAAAAAAAAAAAAAAACAAAGGCAGTATACATTGATTATACTAGCAGTTGCATACTACACCCTCAAAAATTTCATATCTTTAATCAAGGGTAATTATACGATGGATATTTGATTGTCATTTTCTTATTTTCACATATATATTATCTTTAATTATTACAATTTTTTTAAAAATATTATTATTAATTATAACAACAATTTTTTTTTTGAAAATACAATTAATTAATTATGAGGGTATGACAAATATTTTTTTTTTGAAGGTAATAGAAAATTCCATACAGCAATGCAACGGGGAGAGTGACACGTGTTGAAAAAATCCAACAAAGAGACATATGTCCACTTCAAATCTATCTTATTTCTGCTAAAAAGACATAAACAATTCCAAAATCATCAAAATCAAAACAGATCAAATAAGTGTTCATGCTCTCTGGCTGTGACTGCTCATGCGATTTGATGAGAAGCTCCGGATGAATTAATGGAGGCTTTGTGGGAAAATTTGTCGGGAACCCACCAACAGGTGGTACCCATTACGGTGTTCGTCGCGGTTCTCTGTTTTTGTTTAGTGATCGGACATTTGCTCGAAGAAAACCGTTGGGTTAATGAATCCATCACCGCCCTTATCATCGTAATGCCTCAAAATTTCTTTCTTTTTGTCGTCTGATTTCGAATGCATTTGTTCTGAACTTATTCGATCTTTTATCTTTCATGTACGAGTGATTTTGAGTTGTTTGATGGATTTGTGCGTGTGTTTTTTTTTTTTGAAAAGGGTTGTGTGACCGGGACAATAATTCTGCTCATAAGTAAAGGGAAGAGTTCACATATTCTGAGATTTGATGAGGAGCTTTTCTTCATCTATCTCCTTCCACCGATTATATTCAATGCTGGGTGAGGATGTGTTTGATCTTCCTGTTTCCCGTGTATTTTTTTTTTTTTGCTAATTTTATAGCTTTTGTTGATCTCTTGCTGTTACAGATTTCAGGTCAAGAAGAAACAGTTCTTCCACAACTTCTTTACCATAATGTTGTTCGGAGTAATTGGAGTTTTCATATCGTCTTTTATCATCATAGCTGGTAATTTCTCGTGCCAGTCCATCTATATCCCTTGGTTTTGGTTTTTTGGGGAATTTCATGAGTTTCTTTTTTTTTTTTTGTGTTTTTTGATTGATATAGGCAGCTATCTCCTATTTCCCAAGTTCGATTTGGACTTGAAACCACGTGACTATCTTGGTTGGTCCCGAATACTGTGATTAAATGATATATTCTCTTACCTTGCCATGTTTTACCTTACCGCCTTTAACTAACATGGTATCTAACTGGTTTCTAAAACTAGCAATCGGAACAATTTTTTCTTCGACGGACACTGTATGCACGCTTCAGGTTAGTTAGCAAACATTCCCAAAAAAGATAGCCAGGTTTCTTGTTTAAGTTCTAGAGATGATATGTGGCATCCTGTTTCAGTTTCTACATCAAGAGGAGACTCCCTTGTTGTACAGCCTGATTTTTGGAGAAGGGGTGGTAAATGATGCAACTTCAGTTGTTCTATTCAATGCAATTCAAAAGCTTGACATCAGTAGAATTGACATATGGACCGTGCTCCAAGTTTTCGTGGACTTCCTGTATTTGTTCTCAACAAGCACTGCTCTGGGAGTTGCTGTGAGTTTTAGAATCTTAAGTTATTGTCGGGATTTAATGAAACTGCGCGGGTTGATTATAAAGTTCCTTTCTCTGTTTACTCTTTCCAAATTAGCGGCCTTTTTCCATCTAGATAACACACAAGCTCAGTTTTTCTTATATTCTTTCAGGCTGGGCTTTTGACTGCAATTGTTCTCAAGGGCTTGTATTTTGGCAGGTAAAAAGCTTTCACTCATTTCTTTTGGTCTAGCACGATGCTACTAGATTGCGTTGGGTAAGAAGCTTTGATATACAAAGTGGAGTTCGAAAAGATGCCTTTGATTGAGTGATGTTTATTTTTGTCCGCAGCCATTCATCTATTCGAGAAATTTCTCTGATGGTTCTAATAGCATATCTTTCATACATGTTGGCAGAGGTAAGTAAATGAACATGTGTCCACCTTTTACTTATATATATGTTTTATTTATTTTCGTCCCTTTGCATCTACGGTAGGCAAAACTAGATTGATAGTGCAGTCGAGGCTTCGATCAAACATCTATTTTCTTTAGGATATTTGGGTTTGTAATGAACTTGAACTTTCACAGTTGTTCATCTGCAACTGTCCCTTACGCTTGTATCCCATCAAATGGTAACTGTGATTTTTCTCTCTTTTCATCTTCGGGTGCTTGAATCTAACAGGCATATTGAGGCATCAACTACAGGAATCTGAATATATATAAAAAAAGTTTGTTACTTTTCATCCAACGCACACTTTACAAATTAATGAATCATAATAAAACTAATGTTCATTGCAAATATTTTCAAGTTTCTACGATTTATTGGGTCAAGAAGATTTCACATTCTCGTTTAATTTTTTTCCTCTTTCTCAACGTTCGAGTTGGCATTATTTTACTAGGATACGAATACCGTTGAAGAGGCACGTGATTTGATTTTTTTTTTCCTCTCACAGCTGTTAAGTCTAAGTGGCATCTTAACTGTCTTCTTCTCCGGGATATTTATGTCACATTATGCATGGCATAATGTGACCGACAGTTCAAGGATCACCACCAAGTAAGCATAAATGTAACATAGCTAAAATTGTTACGATAGATTCACTTTAGCAATCGATATCTTGGTCTTCATATTACACTCGTTTGCAGGCATGTTTTTGCAATGATGTCCTTTATCGCAGAAGCATTCATATTTCTATATGTGGGAACTGATGCCCTGGATATTGAGAAATGGAAAATGAACAAATTGAGGTATAATTCTTATCACAAGAGGAATCCCATAGTCCAGAGCTTGATGTGATTAGTTGAGAAGTGCTTCCCAATTTTTTTAAGTAAAAGTTGAGAAGTGCTTCCTAAAAGCTCTCCCAAACACTACATTATTGTTGGTGCATAACTAGTTGCTCACCGAGTAACCTGATAGTACAGTTGCCCTTTTATTGAGAAAAAGCCATTTTACATGTAATATCGACTATTTCTCAGTCTTCTATAAATTTAAAAACGGCGGATGACATCTTTTAGTTATTTTTCTTCAGCTTGTATTTTAAAATAAGTATGTTTATTAAATATCATATTAAAAAATGTATAACTGCTGCTATTCTTTATTTCGAAAAATCATTTAAACGAGCCACCGATTTCGGCAATCACTTCTCCATCTATACTTGATGGAACTGACTTTTTGCTGAAATGAACTGAATTGTTTGTTTCTACTATATTCTTTACAGTGTTTGGAACTCGATTGGTATGTACAGTAGCGTCATGCTCATGATAATGCTTGGACGTGCTGCTTTTGTGTTTCCTCTTGCCGCGGTATCAAATTGTCTGAACCGATCTCCTACAGGATCGTCATCTTTGCAATTTAAGCACCAGGTTAGCACATTCGAATTGCTCAAGTATTGGGGAGAAGATTGTCATCAACATTAAGTACCACGGCAGAATTAAAATTATCTATATAGACTAGTTCTTCTTGAAATAACTTTCCTTTCTGAGATTCCGAGATTATCTATATAGACTAGTTCTTCTCGAGACAACTTTCTTTTCTGAAATTCCTTCTTCAGAATCGGAGGACGTAATTCTCCGCTGCTCCTTTAAGCCGTACTACTTGCTAACTGTCCGTCCTTCTACTAGATAATAATTTGGTGGGCTGGCCTAATGAGAGGAGCAGTCTCCATTGCTCTGGCCTTCAAACAGGTAAATCGGTACCGAGAGAATTCCTGTTTTCTTGCTTGCATCCACTGTAGAACCTTAACTCGCGGGTGGGTGTTATTCAACTTGAAAATGTCTCATATACCTCGTGATGTCGAAAATGCAGTTTACGCAGATGGGCGTGACGCTGGATCCCGCCCACGCCACATTGGTCACCACAACGATCATCATTGTGCTCTTTAGCACAATTGTGAGTCCAGATTCTTGAAACCTCAAGTGTTACCAACCCTCTACCATTTCTCTGTACAATTTGAACATTTTTTTTAAAAAATTTTATGCAGGTATTTGGCTTTTTAACAAGACCACTTGTAAGTTATCTAGTTCCACATAGTGCGAACATCGATCGCGAATCGAGCGTAAACAAGGAGGATATGATGCTTCCTCTGCTCTCGACCGGAGAATCCGCGAGCTCGAATCTTCTCCGAGCTAAAGAAAGTTTGTCCATGCTAATAGAAAGGCCTGTTTACACCATTCATTCATTCTGGCGGAGATTTGATGATACTTACATGAGACCAATATTTGGGGGGCCTCGAAGCAGTCAGTCCGCATGCTGACCTCAATATTTTGTGGTTAAATGTTTAATTATGTAGACATTGTAGTTCAATGTTACACTTACGTTGCCTCGTTATTGTAAATTAAAATTTTTTCAATAAATCTTGAATTAGTTCAGCTATCTCCTACTAGAATATTACGACATTTTTGTATATATACAAATTATCGAACTTGAAACTTGAAAGATTGACATCAAAATGGAATTTTAAATCGAAGTATGGAAAAGTGCAAGGGGTTCAATCTATATTGAAAATCATATGTAAGGGTGCTTGTGTCAAATTTCATTAAATCTTACTTTTCAAGAAATATACACTACTAATTAACACATTAAAAAAATATAATAAATTTTATATAATATGTTTTGATCAAATTTGTAACTGTTTTCGTTTTTTTATCAGATTTGTAATTGTTTTCGAGAGGAAATGATTTTCGCTTACGTTTTGATAAACCAATTTTATTTATTCAATCAAACATAGTGACACTATTACTAGCTAGTATTTTATTTATAAACACACATCTCAAAATACCCAAAATATACATATTTACAAATAACAGGAAATATGTTTTTTTGTGAAACGGCTCACACGTCGACCGATCAACATGTGTAGTAAAAAAAAGATATTCTTATATAACACGATATTTTTTCATGAGTTGGTCGGATCGGAATATTATGAGTTGGTCCGGTAAAAAATCCGTCCGATCCACATGTGTAGTAAAAAAATGATATTTTTATATAAACACGATATTTTTTCATGAGTTGGTCGGATCAAAATATTATGAGTTGGTCGGGTAGAAAATCCGTCACTCAAAATTGATATGTAAAAGGGTATGTTAGATTGGAATGGAGATCAGTATCACAAACAATTTTGTTTATTATTGACACCACCTTAATAAAAAATATCAAATGACCGGGAAAAGATCTACTTCCATTCAAAGAACCAAAATCTCTCAAAAACTAGTAGAAGTTCCGCCATTCTTGCCTTGGATTTCTCTCCAAAATCAGCATTAATTACAACTTTACAAGTTACCCGTGATTAAATCCATTTTCACCCCCCAAAAAAAATAAAAAAATATATATATTGTTTCATTAATTTCAAGCACATTTAATCGGATCACCACATATTAATTGAAGACTTGTTCCATCGGGATTAATGTTCCACCTCCCTTTCTCCCCTTACCACCATTTTTCATCACTCATGCAAACTCAAAATTAATAATCATTGCAATGCATGCAAGTGTGGTGACATGAACATGAAGCCCTGAATTTTTTTCAGCAGTTCAAATTTCGAATTTGTTTTTTTTGGGGAGATTGGGATCTCAAGGAAACAAAGGAGAAATAATGAGTGTGAATCATCATCATAATCATTCAGAGAGCGAGACGGAGAGAAACAGTAATGCCGGGCATGATCTCGATACGGCGTCCGATTCGGAGTCGGGGATGATCAGCAGGCAGGCTAGTGAAGCTTCTTGCTATGCCACCGAGGATGATGAAGAATTGGCGCTTCATTTAGGCCCCAAGTGGAGTATCAAAGAGCACCTTGAGAAAGACAAGGTTCATTCTATATCATGTACTTATGATCTATTCGATTTACGGTTTCGATTCGCTTTCGGTTTTGTAAGCTTTACCTAAATCTAGGATGATGAGAGCTTGAGAAGGTGGAAAGAACAACTTCTAGGGGGTTTGGATGCTGTTGCTGTTCAAGGTACGTATTATTTTAACCATTTTCCTAATTTGCAAATTTATGTATATATGTTGAAGTGAAATTCACGGCACATCTATGCTACATCCGGTGTTCATCACCCCAATTTCTTCAATTGTTCGCGCAAACATCATGTTAAAAAATATACAAAAGTACTGATGGGATCTACATGTTTTTTTTAAGTGAGATGTTCGCGCCAACATCTGGTGTGTTTTGCGTGATGTTCGCGTGAACATCTGAAAAATACACTTGAGTATAGAATTTCCCACAATTAACTTGTAATAGATTAAGATTTTCTAACTTTATATATCTTAGTTTTTGTAACATTTCAAACATATTGTTTCCATTTAATTAAGTTATGTTTGCACTTTTGCAACAAAAAAAAAAAAAAGGTTTCATACCATACAATAGAATACTTGTCAAATATTGCACATATATATACACGATTCGTGCACAATTGAATGGCATGGTATACATGATTCGTCACGTATAAAACATGTTTAAAATCGCGATTTTGTAGAGAATGAAGAACCAGATGTAAAGATTTTGAGCCTCACAATCGTGTCAGAGGGTAGACCTGATATCGTGCTTTCGATACCGACGAATGGAAACCCGAAAGGATTGTGGTTTACGCTGAAAGAAGGGAGTCGTTACCACCTCAGGTTTTCTGTCAAAGTCAGCAATGACATCGTCTGTGGCTTGAAGTACACTAACACCGTGTGGAAGACTGGAATCAAAGGTTAATTCTAAAGATATTTTAATCGACCCGCTTGTCGTTTTACTCAAAACTATATATAGCTGGTGTAAATATGTTTAATCAGAAGCTAATATATATTATGTGCGCAGTTTACAGCTCGAAACAGATGATGGGGACCTTTAGTCCTCAGTCGGAGGCCTATATCCATGAAATGCCAGAAGAGACGACTCCGGCCGGAATCTTCGCCAGAGGGTCTTATACAGCAAGAACTAAGGTGCTTAATACATATTTTTCTGGACCTTTTGGTGGCGGACCCTTAAATGTTTTTTCTCCTTGTTTTCAGTTCGTTGATGATGATAACAAATGCTATTTGGAGATCAACTACACTTTTGACATCCAAAAAGAATGGCCCTCCAATTAAGCATGCATTTCTCATGGGCGATTGAAGATTCATACTACTGCTAGCCAGCTAGCTGTTACCGCTACTAGTTTTTTTGCCTCTCTCTTTTTGCAATTTTTATTAGCGTGTTGGGAGTTTAAGTATATTTCTAGGTTACATGTTTTAATTAGTTTGATATATTCATATTTATACATTATTAATGACCTATATATATATATAACAATGAATGTACGATAAAATAATCTACAATTACAAACATATATATGCTACCTTATAATTAAGGGCTAATATATGTTAAAATAGGCCAAGATATAATTAATGTACGAATTTATTCTCACGAGTTTGATTTGATCGCGCGTATCAATTATATATATATATATATATATATATATATATATATTACTAGCAAAGGGCAAATGCGTTGCACGTGAAATATATTTATCGATAGCATGAGTATAAGAGTATTTAGTCACTGATGTATATATGTTTGTTTGATATAAGGGATTTGTTAGTGACTTGTAATAATGCATTTTAACAAGGATAGACATAAATTAAAGTTTGTGAATTTAAATCGATGCACATGTTAATAAATGAGGTAAAACAAATAGTTTGATTGGTATTCAATAAATAATGATAATAGTGTTGGAGTACCGTGTTTTCGTGCCCAAGACGTAGCGGAAGTTTAAAATTTTTCTTCTTGACATTCAAAACATGCTTGAACACTCGTATAGTTTAATTGACATTCATAGGATGTTTACGAAATTATACCTTTATTGAATATTTCACTTGACACCAACTATCCCGGGATTAGTGGATATAGCTCTTGTTGTAATTCCCTACGAACGATCAACTGGAGTATCTCCTTCTTCAATCTTCGAATCAAGTCCACGACCAATTTGCCTATTCCTCTTCTAACTCTCACTAGAGAGAAAAGAAAAAATTTGCGTTGCGATTGAGCGAACAAGAAGTGACGACTCAAATCCCTATTGATTAAGGTGGCCGAAATCCTTAGAGCACAAGGGAGAGAGCAATTTCGAAAATTGCTTGCTAGAATGAATTGAGTCTCGAAAAAAATCTATCCATATTAATATATATATATATATATATATATAAATAAGTATATCTTAACTATATATGTAAATTAAATTAAACAACTTTAATTATTACATATATACATAATTAAGATTTAGAAAATATCATTCCAATCATGGGATGATATTCTCGATATATATATTATAGTTTCCTTTGTGTGCAATTTATATATTATGGTATCAATATTATTTCCTTAAACAAATTAATACTATGTATTAATACAACTAGTGGGATTTATTATAGTCCAACTAGAATACTATTAATTTATTAAAGTCCATTACTTTAATAATTTATCATGACGGGCTTGTACTCCTACTAGCCCATGAATCATGTATACATTGTATTAATATTATCACAACCCCGATCGATGATCCAATATCATCGATGTGACGATTTTAACTCAATCGTTATTATGATGCATACTTGAATTTTCGAAACCAATAAATCATAAATAAGACAGCTGCTAATTTTGGAACTCTTTCACTCAAATTAAGCAGGTGCGCCCCCTTAACTGTTTTTAGCAGTCATGCTCTCAAAATTTCTATAAGCTCTAATAAACTCATTTATAAGTTTATCATTTGATCCAATCAAATTTTTTTATTATAAATTCAACTCTTTGAATTTATTACCTCAACGGGAATAGGAAAACTAGTGCTTGTGTGACCCTCAATGGTTCAGGGATACAGCTAGCCATAGGTTCACAACTCTTTGTGATTCAGGACATTGCCCTTTATACGAGCTTACCCTTATTAGCCCCATTCTATGCATCAACTCCTTGATCATAAGAATGTCAGAATTCATTTCTGATTGGACCCATCGAATCATGGTAAGAGCGTCTAGTAGCATCGCCCCATTATTCCCTAGGTATCACTGATAGTGCCTGCAAGAACCAATCGATTATGGTTATCGTACAGTACGGTCTCTTCATCTCATATATCTCGATCGAATCTGCAGCCATTGGTTCATCGAGGGTTGCATGTGAAGTTCGATAACGATGTGATACATCTAAGAGGATACATAGTGGCATCGCATGTGCAACTAGGGGACCACTTTACCCTAATGTACATTTCATACTCTGGCCAGAGATTCCATGCACTACTATCTCATAAAATCACATAGGATATCCACACCCGTAGGTGAGCGGTGAATTCCCAACTACAATGCACTGGCTCCTACATGTGTCGTAACTTTACCCAATATCACCACCTGATGACCCTCTTGGAGTCGGTAAACGAGTCAAAGCACAATCCTAGCATGTAGAGCCTCAGTGTTTGAAACGACCCTATCTCTATAATTAATAAATAAATATGCGGAATTTTTTTATACTTACTAAATAAAATATGTACATATATGCCCATACATATATGCACAGAATAAAAAGTTTTAAAATAAATAAATAAATAAATAAACAATTAAACACTTAAATAAAAATGCATTCTTTAAAATAAAATAAATATCTGAGTCAAATATTTAATTAAAAATACTGCATAAATAAAATGATTAAAATTTGCATGCACTAACAATATTCCATAAAAATATTCAAAATTCCCAACCACTGAAAAATAATATAAAATGTAGCATGCTGACATAAATAAACATGCACGTGACTCAGACATCTATCACGGTCACGGGGTCACTGCATGTCCGCTCATACATCCTCGCCTCCGGTGGGTACAACATCCTCCTCAACGTACTCACCTGCACCATACCAGTGTAGTGAGCCTAGAGGCCCAACATGCTAACATAACAAGGGTTTAAAATAATTTAAAACAATTAAATACTAATACATACATATACATGAATGAGCATGCTTAAAAATTACATAACATAACTTAACTTAAATAAACTTAAATAACATAATACATAACATTGTTGAGCAATTAATTTTCTAACATCGCATGGTTGTATCCGTAGTGTAACCTTAAATCATACATTAAATACTGATCAGCGTGGAAACCAACGTACGTGGCCGGTGACGAATCACCTCTTAAATTGACAGTAAACTGCCCTTCAATCATATGGGGACGAATCCCCCTTAAATTGTCACACTACTTCAACTTCCAACATAAAATATTTTCTTGCTCAACCTTAAACATTAAATCATGCATAAAATATTATTTCATGAATGCATGTACTTGAATAAAATGTGTGTCCTTCATATATATTTAATTTAATTTCTTACTAACATATAAATATTAAAACAACTTAATGCATAAAAATAATTAAATATATAATCAGGACACATGCAATTTTCTCATGGGTTGTCCTGAACTGCTGGCCCTAACACTCAAGCCCATTTTTCTTAAATCTGGCCCATTAACACTGAGAATGGCCCAATAACATACTTAAGCCCAAAAATACAATTCTAAGCCCAAATAATTAATTTAAGCCCATTAACACTCTATTCTGGCCCAATGGGCCCAAAAGCCCAAAGACTGGCCCAATAATTTCCATGAGCCCCCAAGGCCCATAAAATTAATGAACTTACTTAATTAAATTAATTAAGCCCAAAATAAATAAATTTGACTCAAAATAATTAAATGGAGCCCAATTAAATTTTGGGATTTAATTAGGCCCATTAAATACTTAATTAAACTTAAAACTTAAAAATAAAAATACCCGAGCCCGACTCACTTAACCCGGACCCGGACCCAACTAACATAACCCATGACCCACTGACCCGACCCGGAACCCACAGCCCGACCCGGACCAGCTAGAAACCCTAGAACCCGAACCCCTCTCTTATCCTTCTCCTCAGCCGCGAGCAGCAGCTTTCCGGGGCTGCTGCCGCCATGCTCCGGCCGTCCCCTGGCCAGAGCACCACCACCTACCCCTAGCCCTCTTCAAGAGGTTTCCAACAAGCTAAAAACCAGCCCAATCCGAGCCCTAACGAAGGAGAACGAAGCAAAACCATCTATCCCTTAATCTGCTCGCGTCCTGCGCGCGACGCCGGACTTCCGACCGTTCGGCCGCCCAGCTCCGGCCACCACTGGCCGGAGCACAACTTGGATTACCTTCCCCTATGTCTTGTGGTTCTAACCCAACTGGAATCAGTCTAAAACACGCCTTATGGACCGAGAACGACCCAATCTCCCAACATCGCTCAACCTGCGCACCCTAGGACCTGTTCTGAACTAGCTCCTCTCTGAAGGCCATGCATGGCTCGAACCAGGCAAGCCATTAAATCCTAGGGACCCTAAGACATCACCCTAGACGTGGCCAGCAGCCCTGGATCGGCCCCTTCCTTAAAAACATGAGTATGCATCATGAACAAGCCAACACATGCAGAAAAACGTGAATAGTTCATTCAAAATCCAAAGTTTCTTACAAAAATCGAACAGGACAGTACATAATCTGATGCATACACACTCACACATATACCCACTGATATGGTCTTAAAAAGTGGAAGAAAACATGCCTTTCACCGATGCAAATAAAGAGCTAAGTGCGTAGGACGTTTCCGGGACGACGATTGGACGAAAACTTGACAAAACGTTCGAAAGTTGGCTATGGAAGCTTGAAGGTTTCTGCTGAAAACGTGAGAATGGGGTGGAAGGAGAAGGTGTCGGCTGATAGAGTTAGAGTAGGATAGGTTTTTGTTTTAAATTTTGATAATTAGGAATAATCTAGGATAATAACTAACATAAAATAATTAGGTAGATAATATAACATAAATATAAGATTTTAAACTTTTAAAAATACAAAATAATCTGATATAAAAGATAAATCCCGAAATATAAATTTAAGGGATTTTTAAACATTAATAAAAGTCATTAAAATGACTTATTTTGGCTAAAAATAAACTCCTAAATAAATATATAATTAAATACTATAATTTTCTTGACAAAACACCTTAAAATATTATTTTGAGGCTCATAAAACTCATAAAATATTTTTGGCTAAAAATATTTTGGTATCTCGTCCGTCCACGTTCCCGTCTACGCGATCAAAACAATTAATTAAAATACTAAAAATCATAAAAATCACCAATTATGGGTTAAATGCTTAAAAATAAATTAAATCATGCACAAATAATTCACATAATTATTTAACCCATAAATCTAAAATTTAAATAATTAAATATCCTAATTATGCATGCGGATTTACGTATTTAAAAATACCGGGTGTTACAGTGTTGTCTTGGGTCATAAGGACTAATGGTGTACAACCATAACCATGGATTTATCCACTCGATGAATAATAACCACTTGGAAAATCCGAGGGAGGGTAGTTCAGTGAACTCATCGTATGAGCACCAATCTGTATGATTGAACATCTCTATGTTCATACCAATGAAACGTGGTACACATCATCACAGATTCTATTCTCGAGCTCGAGCGATCCTTATCCTTATTTTGGACGGCTCAATCGACTAGGAACTTAATTTAGAATATACAGTAATTGAAATATGTGTTTCATGTTGTCATCACATGTACAACCTCATATTTATTTACTATAGTATATTCAAGGTCTTTATCTATGCAGCTTGCATGGGTTTGCAGATAAAGTAAATGTCATAATTGAATTAAAGAGTAATTATATTAAAATAAAGATTGTTTATTACACGTGAGTCAAAAACCCATAGCCAACAGTTGGCATGCAGGGCATCTACTCTAACAAATAGATACTTATTTAATAGAGCTTTGTTATCATTGCATCGTGTGATCTTTTCCTTTTTGTATAATCTCTTAATATCTCATTGTCTTCGATCTCTATTTGCTTCATTTTTTCCTTTGTTGTCTTTGTTCGGTTTTTGGCAGAGGCAGTTGTCTTCTTCTCTTTTATGATGATTGATTGGGTTTGAACCATGCTTTTCTTCGTCAATCTTTGTTTTTTTTTTTTTTTTGGATTTGGTGTCTTTGCTCAAATTGTGGCTAATTTTGTCAACACCATCAGCTTCTATTGAACATATGGTGACACGTGTGTCTACGGAATGATGTAATTTAAACAAGATGTTGTATTCATCTTCCAACAATTTGTCAAGTGGATTTATTATTCCCGTATTTATTGGAAGTTGTAAGCAGCGTGGGAAAAACAAAAGTTTAGATTGAATCGAGAAATTTTGATTTTTGAGCAATATCATGTATGCCAAAATTATTTCTTATTTGATTATGAATTTTGATGTATTCTTAACGGGATATCCAACTAATTCCTCTACCACTTCGTCAAATATGGTGATCCTAGCAATATTTGTGCCATCATCTAACAAAAATGATAATCGGTATACCTGAAAGGTTGATTTTATTTGTTAGTTTCATGCATCAATGTTAGAAAAAAAAAATGTGCCAGTACTCTGAAAATTCGAACACATAGTATTATCTTGGTACAATCTTGATTTGTAATTTTATGCAGTTTAGACAAGCAAGATTGTTAGTCATTCTTGTTCCTGCTTTGAGGCAATGATCACATGCTTCGTATTAAGGTGACGATTCATTTTCAATCCCCTTGATAGTCCCTTTCAATGACAATATTTATTTTATATGAAAGAAAAAAAAAAGATATCATATTGAATGATAATTTTTTTGCCATTTATATTCGTATTTATTGACGATCATTAAGAAGGTTGAATAAATTTTGGTAATCTAGAACTGGAAAAGGTAGATTAAAATCAATAAGACTTGTTGAGTGAAATTGTTTCGAACCTCTGTCAAAGTTGTTGTTTTTTAACAACTTCGTCAATGGTTAGACATTGTGTTTGAACGAGCATCTTTCTCAACCAAATTGTATGCATTTTGTTGCGTTTCTTTTCCATATCTAACCCGTGTATTAATATTTGTATAAAAAAGTGTAGTATCCCGGCTTCATTTTTACAAGATTAATTAAGTAAAAATGGTTAAGCATGAATTAAGGGCCTAATTGGGATTTAAGTTATCAATTTTTGGAAATTGACCAAGGTAGGTTCGTAGTATCCGAACCAAGGATCGGAGGATTGGAACCAAGGATCGGAGGATCCGAACCACTTCGGAGGCATGAATAAGGTTCGGAGGATACGGTGAGATCGGATCGTCCGAACTCAGTTAGGCCATGTAGCTGATGAGGTATCAAGGTTGAACGGACACCTAGCAGTTCGAAGCATCTGAAGGTAGGATCGGACCATCTGAATTGTACATGCAGTGACTTGTCTTGCATGAAAGGTTTGGACCGTCCGAAGTCCCCAATCGGATTGTTCGAACTCCGCCTATAAATAGGCCATCTGGTGCATCATTTTGATTCACACCATCCAGCTCTCCTCTCTCGGTTCTTAGGCTTTATAGGTGTTTTGGAGTGTTTCCAGCCTTTTTAGGCTTGGTCCGAAGGTTGGTGAGGCATCCCGAAGGTGCTGTGGGGAGGTGAAGTTCTGGGGCAGTCGTCATCAGCGGGCTGACGACAGACACAGGTATAGCTCTGGCTTTTTGTAGTAAATAGGGAGTATGCTATAGAGTAGTTAAGACTTTTAGAATAATGTTATAATGCATGAATACTTTGCATTGTAGTGTGGACTATAGGCTTGGATCTTAGAGCTGGTGTAGCTTGCCTAGTAATTAAGGTACATAAGTATAGACTGAGATAGCCAGCTGAATATACATGTTTATGTGTCGCATAATTATGTGTTGCATTATTATCTGCCATGATATGCATGATATATTGTTCATGATTTGTAAGCGGAATTTGCATACAATGTTGAGCCTGTTATCCTTTTGAGATAGCCAGTTGTTCTAGGGTCGCTTGGCCCTAGGGTTGTTGTTATTATACGATCGGATACCGAGTGACACCCACTGAACATATGGGGCATGTTTTTCAGGTGGACCAAGAGCGAGTTCAGTGGTTGATCAGGTGACCAGTGCTTGGTAGCAAGGGTAATGAGAGGGATTCTAGATTAAGATTTTATTTAGTATATATTCGATTTGGTTGTATTAAGATTTATTTATCTTGGGATTGTATATATTTAATATTTTTCGTTGTTATTTATCTGATTAAAGTTAAATGTATGCTTAACCTTCTGATTAGTAGGTGATCACGGTGCGTATCATTAGAACAAGGATCAAAATTATTTTTGAAATAAGTTGCGTAGTGATCTCAACATATATTTACCATGAATTCAGAGCATCTGTGTGGGTGCAAGGGGGTTGAAAAAACAACTGTAGTGTTGGTTGATGCCAACTGATATAGCCCTGTGAGATCCCAATGTTGTCAGAGTCAAACACGGTTTGTAAATCCTGATGATTCCATAAAGTAACACATTGTTTGTTACACAAATGAGGCGGTAAATTAATGACTGGATGAGAGATTTCATTCAAATCAAACATAAATTCTCCACATTTCCTTTAGGGCTGATATCCACCGAGCATCTTGATATAACTTGATCTCATCGATGGATGCTGCAGAATCTTGGGGAGAAACATGAACATATATTGTAACACCCAGAAATTTTATTACGTAAATTCGCGTGCATAATTAGGAAAATTTAATTATTTAAAATTTTGAAATATGAGTTAAATATTATTTATGTGTTATTATGTATATTATGTGCATGATTTAAGTATTTTAGAATTTAACTCATAATTTTGGAAATTCTTGATTTTTAAAAAATTCATTATTTTGATCGCGTAGACGGGACCGTGGACGGACGAGATATTGATTTTTCATCCCAAATATTTTAGAAGACTTTTAGTAGCCATAAATTATTATTTTTAAAGTTTTTATTTCCAAAATTTATGGTATTTTATTTATGTATTTTAGAAAACCCATTTTTGGCCAAAATAAGAATGCTACTTGTAGGTGTAATAAGAATGCTTATTGTAATTAATGAAATTCATTCTCTCAATGAAGTTCATTTTAATGCTTTCATATTGTTTTCGGAGCACTTAAGTTTTGTCATCACCAAAAAGGGGGAAATTGTTGAATCCGACATTTTGGTGATAACAAACAACAACTCATTGTATAGAAATGTGCTGCCAATCTTTTGTATTTCAGGAATCTACTACAACTCCTACCGCAACCGTCTAAACCCTTCAAGTTATCTACCGGAAGCTTGTCAACCGCCTTTGTCTCTCGACCGGTTGCAGTCACAAGCCTATCGACTGGTTATTTAAACCAGCAGAGGATAAATCTATCTACCTGAAGAATGCCAACTGCTTATCAAGATATCTCAAGACAAATACTTGTGACAAGACGTTCTTTGCAAGATCTTTTATCAAAAGCAGAACCGGCGTATCAGAAGATCTGTTGACTCTTGCATCGAGACAACAGGTTGCACTAAAATGGCAAAAACGCATAATGACTACAGATAAAGCATTCGACCGTTTATACCAGTTTTGAACCCTGGAAGTTGTCTGCATTTAAAGAAGTGTACGATCTTCATGCAGAATCATCAATGCATTTATGAAGCATTAAATGTGCATTCAATGCAGCATCAGAACGTTCAAAATAAAGACGTTGATGATTGACCTATATAAAGGGAAGATTGCTCAAGAAGTGACAAGAAGTCAAGCAACACGAAAAATCTCAATCAACTCAATCACTTGAATACTATCAGAAGTCCTCATCTGATATACTGAAGCAATACTTGAGCACACTTACAAGATCATTCACTTGCTGCTCAAATAAACCCTCGCCTACAGTTTACATATCTGATCTTCAAGGATCATTCTAGGGTTTCCAAGCCTCTCGACCGCTCTGCAGTTTGAGAAGCTCAACCGGACCGTATTCATTATTGAAGAGACTTGAAGCTACTCTGAAAGCTTCCACCAGTCTGATAAGAACTGAGAATCTTATCTGTGTAAATCTAGGAGTTTCGGATTAGGCATTGGATAAGTCCTAAGTCTGAAGTGGGTGTATTGCAAGACGTTGTAATAACCAAAGTCTTCTAGTGAATTCCTTCCTAAGTGGAAGAAGGGGAGACGTAGAAGGATTAAGCCTTCGAACTTCCATAAATTGTGCCTTAGTCTTTACTGCATATTTATCTTATATATTGCTCATACATCGTGTTATAACTTGCCTTTGCATCACTAAAACCTCTGAACTATTTCCGCACTTTTTAAGTTGTTCAAACCGTTTTAGAAGTTGAGAAAACAGATTAAGTGAACTAAACTTCACTTGATCATTTTGAAAAGAAAGAAAATAAGTTTCAGAGTGTATTCACCCCCCCTCTACCCTCTGAACCGATCCCAACATGATCCAATAAGTCCGTTTGACAATATATTTTTTTTAGTTTTCTTGTTTCTGTCTACATAAATCATTTTAGTTTTACCTCTGATATTCATATCGAAATTTGTTACTTTCCGACTTGCATTTTTTTTAGAATATATCCTGTTTGATTGTTATTATTTTACCCAACCATGTTATCCAGTCATATGATAAACTTTATATGATTATCAGTCTCACCTATTTGCTAATATTTTTTACTCATAGTCTAGATAACCCAATATTTTTTCTTATTATTAAATATATTTATCATCCTAATTTTATTTGTTTGATTGAGTTATTCTGACATTTTGTTTGAGCTACAAGGTTTTGTAGATCGTTATTCAACTAGATTTATCTCCTCACAATTGACTACGTTTTTGACGTAGCTAATTCAGTTGTTTAACTGATATGGTTAATTTTTTTGATAATTCACTTGTCCGAGCTTTTCAGAGTCACTGCCTGTCTACATGATAAAATCCATAACACACTTCTATAATCCAAATCATTTTACTTAGTTTCCATAATCATATTGGTTATACTAAGTAAATTATTTTTTTATTTCTTTTCTATCGTTAATTTGTTTTCAGATATCAAAATCCTTGGTTTATGATGAAATAATCATAAATACAATCAATATTCTATTTCATTATTTCATGATGGAAAATCTATTCAATTCTCTTCCATCGTTATCACTTCTGAAAACTAAGCTTTGAAATTTTAGAATACGATCCATTAATATTTTAAGTGGATATTAGGTAACAAGTCTATATATTAGGATTATAGTTGTTTACGCAAATGACAATTCAGAATTTACAAAATAGGTAAATCATGTTCTTATTTAGTCTAAGTTAAGAATATATTCTTCCAATAGAAGAAGTACCTATAAGGACGAATGTAAGTTCAAATAGCTTGATCAAGATTATGATCCAGCAGTTGTTAAGCGTCAACCTCGCATCAACTTCAAATCAAGATCTGATATCACAAATATGGAAGAATGTCCAAAAGGATATGGTTTCCATGGTGACTCTTAGTTGTATATCAACCGCAATTCAATGGGAAAACTGAAAAATTAAACCCAAGGTACGTCGGACCATTTGAGATTTTGGACAAGGTGGGAACATTGACATATAGATTGGCATTACCACCGGATATGTCAAGGATTCACAATGTTTTCCATGTGTCTCAGTTGAGGAAGTACATTCCGGACCCAAGTCATGTCCTTGAAAGTGCACCCCTTATAGTCAAAGGAAATCTAAATGATGAACTTAAGTATGAAGAGGTTCCTATTTGAATTGTGGATACAAAGGACCAGATGCTTAGGAGACGGACCATACCATATGTTAAAATGCAGTGGTCTAATCATTTTGAAAGGGAAGCCACATGGGAACTCGAAGAGAAGATGCAGAAACAATATCCTTATCTTTTTGAAAAGCAACTCGACTCAAGTTTCGAGGACGAAACTCTCAATAAGGAGGGTGGGATGTGAGAACCCAACATTCCAACAGCAATGTTGAGCCATAACCGAAGGAATGTTGAGCATATTTTTCAGATTCAAAACTTTATGTGCATGAGTTGTAACAGCCAAGAATTGTAACATCCAAATTAAAGAAGAATGATGGATGTTAATGGGTATTATTGGCCATGAATAGGAGGCTTTTTAGCTGCATTTACAGCCTATAAATGGTGGCCAGAAGCTGAGTGAAGATCACACCCAAATCAGTCATTCTCGAGCATCAAGTTGCTGTCATTTTCAGTTTTCTCAAACACCAAGTTGCTGCTGTTTTGGTTGCGTAGCAGCTGCTGAAATTGAAATATTTCAGCATAATCTTGAAGACATAGCATGTCCAAATATTAGAGATCTTAACCAACTTTGTTCCTGCCCAAATTCGAAACACAACAGCAGGAGTTTAACTCGGAAATCTCTTCAAGGCTGAACCAAAAAACTCGGAACTCGGCATTCGTTTTGAAGTAAACTTGCTGTCCATTTTTGAAGAGATTTTTGTTCATTTCAAGAGCAAGGTTTTGGCCGTTCCTGAAGCCTTGTGGTCTGTCAAGGTTCGAGCAATCACCTACAATAATCTAAGCAAGAAAGTGGCTGAGTTCAATCCAAGAGGCAGCGCCTAATCGAGCAAGGAGTTGCACTTTCTATCCAAAGTCGAGCAGGTTCTATCCAACGTTCGAGCCGAGTTCTTGTCCACGGTTCAAGCAAATTTTATGTTCAAATTCGAGTAGACTTTCTGTCCAAGTTTCGAGTTATCATACACGTCAACCCAAAGCCAAAAATCTGTTCGAGTTTAGTTCAGGAGCAGCGCCGAAACCCGATCAAGAAGTTGTCTTTCTCTGTGCAAAAGATCGAGTAGCTTAGCTTGTTCTAAGGTTCGAGGCTCCAAAAACACATTTGCTCCTACACGATTTCTTGAAATCAAAATACGGTAAGTGGACTTTTACCTTTCTTTTGTGTGATATAAGTTTCTATACTTATATTTATTTTTGCGTGTGAGTTAAGTTTTATAACATAAATACTTATACTTTTAAAAATTCGATCGACATGATAATATTCGTTTTACTTTGATATATATATTATTTGTTGGCTATTCATGATATTATTTGAAGCATGTTAGAATTATTTGGAAATATTTGAGATGCACTGTTAAGAGTCGATTTAGAAATGGTTAAGGAATTTTTGACGATTTGATTTGATTTGATTTGATATGGCCCTGATGCGGTAGGTTATAATAACCATTCCTTTGGTCTCGCCCCTTAGAGGAGTAACATATAGGGGACTGATCAGTAGAACCACGGAAAATGAGATAATTAACAGTGCAATATTTGCTTCGTATTTGTTCGAATTCAGCATGCTTATTTTGTTTCGAGATTATAAAATATACATGAGTACATGTAAATATATTTTGGTGTTTATCGTGCTCGATCGGCCCCCACTTGCTGAGTATTTTCCATAACACTCACCCCTTACTTTGCTATCCAGATAAGAATGAAGATGAGTTAGATGACGAATAACATAATAAGTTCTGAGGTTGGTGAGGATGGATCAGTTCAAGTTGAAGAAATATTTTTACTTTAAATTTCAGTTTCGCTTCCGCATTGTTGCACTTGTGTTTTGTTCTCTGTAAAAATAGTTATGGTTTATGAAATAGACTGGTTTTTGGCAAGACTTGTACTATGAGGCTTGTTGTTTTAATGTTAAATTGTTAAACAATGTCGATGTCAACTAGGCCCGGTTTCGGGACGTGACAACCACGTTTCATTGGTATGGACATAGAGATGTCCAATCATAAAGATTGGTGCTCATATGATGAGTTCACTAAACTACCCTCCCTCGGACTTCCCAAGTGGTTATCATTCATCGAGTGGATGAGTCTGTGGTTATGGTTGTACACCATTAGTCCTTACGACCCGGGACAACACTGAGGCTCTACATGCTAGGACTTTACTTTGAATCGTTTATCGACTCCATGAGGGTCATCAGGTGGCGAGGTTAGGTACAGTTGCGACACATGTAGGAGCCAGTGCATTGTGGTCGGGGATTCACCGCTCACCTACGGGTGTGGATATCCTATGTGATCAAGTGAGATAATAGTGCATGGAATGTCTGGCCAGAGTGTAAGATGTGTAGTAGAGTAAAGTGTTTACCAAGTTACACATGCGATGCCACTATGTATTCTCAAAGACATCACATCGTTATCGAAATTCACATGCCACACTCGATGAACCAATGATTGCAGTTTCGATCGGGATATATGAGATGAAGAGATTGTACTGTACGTTAACCATAATCGACTGGTTCTTGCAGGCACTATCAGTGATACCTAGGGAATCATGAGGCGGTGCTACTTAACGCTCTTACCATGATTCGATGGGTTAAATCAGAAATGAGTTCTGACATTTTATGATCAAGGAGTTGATGCATAGAATGAGGCTAATAAGGGTAAGCCTGGACCCACAGCTAGTTGTATCCCTGAACCATTGAGGGTTACACAAGTACTGGTTTTCCTGTTCCCATTGAGATAATAAATTCAAAGAGTTGAATTTATGATAAACAAATTTGACTGGATCGATAGATAAGCTTTATAAATGGTTTATAAAGGCTTATAGAAATTTTGAGAGCAAAATTAATTAAAAGAGTTTAATTAATTTTTCCGAGTTGGACTCGGATTTAAGGACTCACTCAATATATATATAAATGCATATATATATAGATATATACACGATATATATATATATATGGATGTATATAATAAATATATATTTATGAACGTGGGACCTTATGTTTATAATATATATATATATGATATATATTATATTATATTATTAATAAAAAAAATTGAAATCAAATGAGTTGTCTACTGACAACCCATTTGCCTCAATTAATTGAGATATGTACTATCTCAATTAATAGAAGGTAATCAGAGGAGCAGAAGCTCTTAGAAAAAAGAAGAGCGAAGAAATTGTTTCTTCTCTCCGCTGCTCGAAGCTCTCTTCCTTCCAGTCTTCTTCTTTGTTAATTTTTCAACGAAAAATTTCTTCTTATTTTAAGTGCGATTTAGAAGAGGAACAGGAAATCCGGTCGTGGACCTGATTTGAATAAAGGTGGAAAAATCCAGTTGATTGTTCGTAGGGATATACAACAAGAGCTATTTTTGATTTTTCGAAATAGTTGGAGCCATCATCAATCTATTTAGATTGATAGTTAAAATTCTTGAAACACCCTACATACATTTATTAAACCATACGAGTGTCCAAGAAAATTTTAAACGTCAAAATTAACTACTAGCATAGAAGTGGTTTTACCACTGGCACAGAAGTGGTTTTACCACTGGCACAGAAGTGGTTTTACCACTGGCACAGAGGTAGTTTACTACCAGCATAGAGGTGATTATTCACTGCCACGTACGATGGTTCTTAGACTGATCAGTCGCTCATGATTACGAGCCACATTCATGGATATAACCTACACAGTTCTTTATGTTTATGACATGCTCAAATGATGTTATGTACTATATGATATAGTACAAGGACTTTATGTTATGATCATAGTTATGGCTAGCAAGAATTCATGGTGCATTATTTTACGAGAATGCATGCATATTCATGATGATTATATGTATTAGTATGATTATGTGATGCATTATTTTAACCCTTGTTACAAAGGTTTAGACATATTGAGCCCCTAGGCTCACTACGCTTATATGGTGCATGTGAGTATGATGATTCTTATGTTGCTCCTACCGGTAGCGAGGACGTATGAGAGAACATGACAGTGGCCCCGTGACCGTCGCATTGAGTTTTTGCATGTTTGAGTACTTTTGAGAATTTTTAAAACATGTTTCGTATTTTCAGTTTTCGCATTTGAGATTTATGGATTTTTACTTAGATATTATTATTATTTTATTTAGCACGACGTGAGATTTTCAGTGGTTTAATGTTATTATTTATTTAAGCTTTTATTTTAAGAATTTTATTTATTAGCAGTATTTTAATGTTGATACATATATGTATAGTTTTTATTTTTTTTAAAAAAAAGTTTTCCGCATTTTATTAGTAGTAGGCGTTTCATATATCTTGTCATGACCCTTATAAATATACTTGTAAAGGTATGTTACCGTTGTTAGGCTGGAACAAATCTTAACGCTTATATGACAATCATACATGTACAACAAATAGGGATTATATGGAACAATCCATTGTGAATTCAATGTGCGATGACGAACTTCAACAACGCGACCATTGTTCCTAGCTTCTTCTGTATATTGGATATCCATCTCAACCCTGTAGTGATTGTTCCGAAGAAAGACGAGGATAATGGCTTTTGCATTGTCCATTTTTCATACAAGGACATTTTTTGTCTAGCACGCCACACGGGCCATGCATCATATGCCTTGACACTAAACGAAATAACTTTGGAAAATAATCCTCATCCGGTATCTTAGCAACAACATATGAATCAAACATAACAGGCGAGCTAATCTTGCAATTAGAGGATAAGATAATAAGCATAGGACAATGTGACCGACTTCATTTTTGGAACTCAATAACATAAACATAAGCAACAACGCGGCCAAAAATACATTTTTTAGAATTTGATCTTTTAGATCAACCAACTTCGACCGAAATACTCGAGAAACAAGGTTTGGCCGATCATGGGCAACTTGAACCTGATACAAATTGTCTTTAATTTCTTTCGATTCGGGGTTGCAAGTGATTGTAAGGAATAAGTTCGGTTTTCCAAACACTTTGACCAAGGCAATTGCATCTAAATATCTTTTTCGCATATCTCTGGGGCCTCCAATGAACGATGTAGGGAGGACAATACGGTGACCAATCTTGCTACCACGGGTCTCTCCACCAAGAAAACTGTCAATTATTCCTTGATACATCTCTGATCTGATCTCCGTATGATTTCGTCTGTAGTAGTCGAGCGCGTTGTTTCCAATTTGATGTACATATCAACAACAACAGACTGTTGTAATAGCCAACCACCATATAATAGAACGGATGTGTCATTACCTCTTATTGTATCCTATAGCAATAATATGCCTTGCAAGCCAATGACCTCTTGGTCAAATGGCATCACCTCTCCCACAATTGGGAGAGGTCTTGGGTTCTATGCCCACTAACCCCACCCTTTAGTCAAAAAAAAAAAAAAAAATGCCTTGCAAGACACCATTCGTTCATTCTTTCCACGAACAGCTGCAATCAAGAGATATCAAATTTATTTTTTGGAAAAAGATTTAATTAAAACAAGCCAACTCAAATCAATTATTTGAAAATCTAGCTGGTGGTTAAATAATTTCTCGTTAGATACGGTCAAAATAAATTAAGGATAAATCTATTATTAAAATTGTAAATCCTGGGAACAATTTTATGTGGCGATGCGAATTTTTAAAATAACTTAAAAAAATATTTAAACTTTGAAAAAATATAGAGTATACATTAATTAATAGTAAAATATAATATACACGAATCTTTAAAAATCAATACATTAATATATAATGTTTTCCAAAATACATAATATATGCAATTCTACCATATATCATCATAAAATATTAAAACTTGAAGTCCAAATTCTTTAAATAAAAACATTCAATATTAATTTTAAATAATATCATTCACGTTTTTGTTAATAAAAAAAAGTTAGTTAAAGTAAATTAAATCTAATATTATAATATGAACTAAAAGAAATAAAATAAAATAATTATTTATTAAAAAAATTAATGATTTTAATTATTTATTAAAAATAAAATACTGAAATTTTCACTATATGATATGAGTAAATGAATATACACAATCACATGTAATTGTGATTTGATTAACTTAATAAGGTTTTTCTTTGGAAAAAAATCAAAACTCAATATCTGACTGTATTTTAAATATTTCATATCTCAAAATTAAATTGTATATAACACTGACCTCGGTTTTCACCACTAATGACCTCAGGAAAAGAAAGAAATCCAGCAATAGAAGTCGATCCAGTGCCATAAGTAGCTGGACTATAATTAACTCCAGATTTCAGAATATGTTGTTGTCAACCAACATCACCGTAGGGGAAAAACAATGGATATTGAGATTCGAGTAAAAACCTCCGCGCGCCACAATATCGACATGCTGATTCCATTGAGGAAACATACAAGTAATCGATGTCTTCCTCGATAACTTGAGGAAAAGAAAATAGTGATTCAACATAAATCATGGTATTAAAAACCAAGTGAATCAATCAATATTAAGAAAACAAAATGAACACATACATTGGCGCAAGCATCTCAGACCAGTAGTAAAACTCCCGGCAGCACAACCTACTATTTGCACACCATAAAGATGAAAGCATCGGAAAGAAAAGTAAAAGTAATAAAAGTGGTTCATCGATACCAAGAAACAAAATAAAAAGCAGATATTTTGAGTAAGAACAAACACGAAGCCGAGAAGCTGACTAGTTGGAGTAATTGGCAGGGGCGGTCCTGAGAAAAATGTGGCCTGGGACGAAGTTAAAAATGTGACCCCCTTTCATTAATAATATATATATATATACATATAATATTAAAGAACAAACACATTAGAAAGAATTTTACACATAGTTTCTAAAAATAAATTATTCAACAACCAATATTATTTAAAATTAACTCTTATTGCATTTTAAAAAACAAAGTCATCATTTTTTGACATTCTATGTTGAATATTTGTGCAAGAATTGAACTATTTAACTAAATTCACAAACAATGTAAAATAGTTCTAAATAATGAAGTCAAATACGAACAAAAAATATATATGTATGTAAGAGAAAGATAATAAATTAATGTGATATAAATTAATAAAATAATGATGCAACAATCCATTAGTAAATGAAAAAAATGAAAATAAAAATTCTACCTTTTGTAAAATTACTCAATTTCATAATAAGTAAAGAAAAACTTGACGGTATGTCTACCTATAATACAATGGAGGTGTTCTAAAAAAAATAATACATCAGAAGTCTGCAAAAAATTTTCGTACATGGATTAAATTGGTTGGAGGGCCGCACGAGGAAAAGATATAGAAGTTGAACAGAATTAGTGAACCATGGAGTTTGTGGTAATTTAACTCATTTGGAGCAAGATTTTTGTTATAAAAACTTATTTACAATTTCTTTTTTTTGTTATATCATTATTTATTAATTAAATTTATTTGGATATTAATTTAAATACTAATTTTTTAAAAATAATCGGAGGCCCGTCTCAAGGTGAGGCCCTGGGCGGTCGCCCGGCCCGCCCTACCTTAGGGCCGCCCCTGGTAATTGGTGCATTGTCAGAGCTCGATGAACCATGGAGCAATTTGCTGCCAAAACAAGAGGGAATGAAGACAGAAAAAATATAAAACCAATACACTATTTAAAAAATAGAGTAAGCAACACCCGGCAAAAACTCAAGAGCAAAGTGCCTAAAAATAAAAGAATCGATTAATTAACAGTGAATTACTATCTAAGTAACACCCGGTGGAACCCGAAGAGCAAAGTGCTTGATTACTTAACAGTGAATTACCATGCAATACCGAATTGACATTGACATAAAATAAAATGGGAGAAATCGAGCCCAAGGAGTAACGAACAGAGGACGAGGAGAGAAACCAAGGGCAGAGCCAAATACAGCCCGAGTAGAAAAAAAAATTAATTTTTTTATATATTAATATATATTAAATTTGAGAATAATTTATGAATAGCTCGGGTATCTCAATTTTAAAAATTAAAGAGTTCAACTTAACTAATAAACAAAATGGGCTAAAAAAATCAATTAAATATGAGTCTAATTTATTAATAGCTCCTAATTTAAGAAAAGAAAGGGACACAAATGTGCGCCGCCACATGTTACCGTAGTCAACGTTTTATTTTATTTCTTTTCTTTAATGTACGCCACATGTGAGTAATGGTTTATCCTAAAGAAGAGCGTAATTATTAATGACTTAAGAAGGGTAGTGAAATGAAGGAGGAGAAAAATGTAAATACACAAATAAACTGGTATATTTATATATAAAATAATAATAATATAATGTAATATAGGTATATATATATATATATATATATGTGTGTGTGTGCGCGCGCTTCCGCATCGAAAATTTGAAGGAAAAAAAAAGATTATTTTAGGATAATAAGGGTGAAATTATTTATATATAACGATCATCTTTTTTTTTTCGTGTAAAAATAAAATAATGAGTATTACTATAATTTCATTATAGCTTCACCAAATTAATTAAGAATCAATTTTTAATGACATATATAAATTTATTGGTGAAATTTTGATTTTTATAAAGGAGCCAACCACACACACACGAATACAAATAATAAATATAAACATAGGAATTAACAAAATTTTAATTGTAAATCGATCTTAAAAATAACTACACTATTAAAATTAAGGGCTCGGAGTAACTACACTATTCAAATTTTAAAAAAAAAATTATATTTTTATTTAATTATAAAATCATAAAACCTATTTTAAATAAATATATATCTTATTTATTTATTTTATATTTTTTAAAATGTAAAATATCATATAATCATAAATTAAAAATATTAAAAAAGACATTTTTAAAATTTTTTAATTTAATATAATCCATAAATTTTACATAAAAATTATTTAGAAAGAAAAAATTTAATATTATGCATGTTTCGCGTGCATAACAAGATGTTATAATTCGATCTTACAATTAGTATCAAAGCCGATGTCATGAGTTCGATGCATAATATGAGCTAAAAGATTCGAGTAGCACTTAGGTACACAAGTCCTATGTCATCTTTGATCTTTACTGGGAGTCTCAAATGCTAGAAAGATGCTTGGAACTTGGAAGATACTAAACTGTCATTGCTTAATTTCTACCAACAAATTAGATTGATCTATGATACTTATTATTATTATTATTATTATTATTATTATTATCATTATCTTCTATACTATTTATTTTAAAATTAAACTTCTTAGTCATTTTACTAATTAACTACGATATGATGGTAAATTTTTTTTATAATTCTCATCAGCTTCTAACCATGTGATTATATATACATATATATATATATATTACATTTTTTTTAAATTTTATTTTCTCTCGTATCATTTCAATATAAAAAAAATTAAACAACTTCATTTAAAATAAAAAAATTATTATATTCTCTAAACACACGTATTGCGTTTTAATAATTTATAATACTAATCATTCCTGTTATACAAATATCATATAATGTCATATTTTCAATATTTTATATGTATTTTCATCCATAAATAAATATGCGGGTCCAGAGGGTACATAAACTGAATGCAATTTGAGTTTATATGTTTAGGTATTTAAAGAAAAATTGGTTTCTTATTTAGGATTTATAACTATAACTATGGTAAGTATTATTTAATTGATCGATTAAAAACATAAACCCATATCGGTAAAATTTTGGTGACAAAGTCGGTAACGGTTGCCTAGAGCATACATCACCAAATAAATAAAAGCCGCGATTTCAAGGTCACAGAAATTGCATTGCAGGGGGGAGAATTCCATCCTGTTCGGGAATTGGCCGCTCGTTATTCCCCGTAAAACCCATTGAAATTCTTCGTTATAAGGTAATTCATCGTTCTATATTCGGTATAAACCCTAGGCTATTCGATGCTATTTCTCCGCTATCGCGGTGAATTATCGTGGTCTGGAGTTTTGAATTGCCGTCGTTTGTATCTTCTATTTCACACCTTAATTATTTCCCTGTTGGCCAATTCGTGAGTGGGTTTTCTTTGTCTGGCTCTGCAAAACGAGGCTGATAGTATGTATAATTGTTACCCTACAAACTGGTACTCAACATACTACTGCATCTAATGTGTTAATGTATTGTAAGTCATTTGATCATTGGGGAAGTGGTGTTATGATGGTATGTATGATTGTTTTTTTGCCTTTTCTTTCATGGAGTAAAATCATCGTGGTCTGGAGTTGTGAGTGGAATTTGACTTGTTAATCATTCACCTTGTGGATTTGCGTTGCTATTTTTTGCCTTGTCTGTTTTTCACTGAGTAATGGTTCAGTGAGTGGTATCAGTTTGAACGATAAGGAAAGGTTGAGTCTTTTTTGTTTTGTTTTGTTTGATTCCCACTTTAAGCCATCGTTAGACATATTGAAATGGGAAATTGATGTGGATGGATCTTACTCTTTTATTGTTTTTGGATTTTGGATGGATCTTACTCTTTCTCTATTTTTTTTTTATTGAAGAAAGAAAAATAAGATATTATCGTGTTTAAAAATAGAGTATACATGATGAATATATGTTTTTGTGAAGCCGTTCAAATGCTAAAAGAGTGCAGTAGGTTTAAAGTGTTTCTTCTTCTTGTTCTTGCAAAGGTGTATGATTTGAGATTTCATCTGCTGTCATATGAAGAACATTTGAATTGACATTCTTTTTCCCATATATTGTTTGTTTCTTGTAATTATATTTGTAAACAAGTGATATTCAGTTGAAGTGTCTGAACAGAGCAGATGGCGTCTTCTGATGATGAAGGCGAAACAATTTGCAATGTATCAGAATATGAATTTATTTTTGGTAAGGACGAGCCTATTTCGTTCACTGAGTTACCTGTTGGGTGGAATAAAACTGGGACGAGCCCATTTAGATCATTGCATGGGAAGCAACAAATCTTCTTACAAGGAAAAACTGATAATGGTCTTCGAAAAATTTATAAGCCGGTTATTGCTTGGAAGTTTGATCTTTCCTATGCAAAGCCTCAGATTTCGGTGTTGTCTAAAGATGGGAACTGGATCAATCTTTTGAAACCAAGACATGCTTTTGTGGTCATAATCAGATCAATTTTGATCACTGTGAATTTTTTACACTTTGCCAAGTGGAATCCTCAAGCATCACGCAAAGCTTTGTGGGATCATCTTACAGAATCGTTCAGGTTTTTATATGGGGTTTCTCTTTGTTTTATTGCTCTTTGCGTTGTTGCATGCAGTTTACCTTTTTTGCAATATGTAGGATGCTCGAGATCAGGCCTTCAGAGGATGATTTGCTTGATAATATGTCATTGATTAATGAAGCTATTAAGAGGGATGAAATTTTGGGAAAATCGAAGGTTTGTGGTTATTTCTTATTACTTGTTGGAGTTCGAAAATTTAGGAAAAGGTTTCGAGATCCAGTATTTGCAAACTAGAAACGTGCACTTTAAATAAAGATAAAGTTGTTTGCTACCTATCTGTGGATTTTGTCAGTGATTAATTTCATCATACTTTCTGCTGTAATCTATAATTCTGTATTTACTGTAACATTTTTTATGCACAGCTTTTGTCTTCAATTCTGGAGGAGAAACCTGTGAAGAGGAAGGTAATAAATGAGGTTGTGTTATGTCTCTTACACACATATAGATGCAATGCACAAGGATGAAGACATAATTTATAACCTAAATTTACTGTTCTCAATGATCATGTTATATTATTTTTAGGATGCGAAGCCTGCTTTTATAGTTGATGATAATCAAGATGAAGATGAGGAGCCTGATGAGATCGATGAAAGCGAAGAAAATGAGTCAGATGGGGATGATGATTGTTTTGACTCCGTTTGTGCAATTTGTGATAATGGGGGCAACATAATTCTGTATGTTTATCTTGCCTTTTGTTTCACATTTATGTGTTGTCTGTACGCTAATAATATTTTTCCCTGTTAGTGAATTTGTATTAAGATCATTACTCCTGCAGAATATACTCATTTTCATGTTTATGTCGTGAGCTTGATGATATGGAAGCTAACGCTGTCTTTCGTATGTATCATGAATCCTTTTCATGTTTATGCGAGCTTGATGCCATGGAAAGTCACATTGTCTTTCATTTGTATCGTGGATATCCTGGCTCTTAATTATTTTCCAAGTTGAAGAAAGGACCACATTTGGTGTTGTTTAATTTGTCTTGTAACCTTTTAGTGGCTGTCGACCTATTACTTTTCTGGCTTTCTCTAAAAAGCCCTGGATCTACCTCCAGCCACAAAGCTGGATAGCCTGGATCACATGACCACGCTTCACATGCTCTCTTTGCACAATACAGAGTATTGTGTACCGAATCTTTCGTATCCTGGATGTAAAAATGTACTGTATACTACTCGTCTCTCTCTCTCTCTCTCTCTCTCTCTCTCTCTCACTTGAAAATGTTTTCCTCCATGTTTCAGTTCACTTCTCATCTGTACAGCAGATGAAGTCTATTCATAAAAAAATTTTCCCTGTCCATTTCATAATCCTCACTTGAATTTCAAATGGATTGCAAACTCTATTGACGTCTTTAACCGAATTCTGGACACTGAGACTGAAATAATGTATCATAATGACCTGATGTAAAATGGTTAGGCCATTGCTATGACAATTTGAATTAATGGACTTCATGTTGAATTGATGTTTTGAATGGGCTATGGAGCTATAGGAAACTTGGTTATTGAGACAGTTCTGTGGGATTGACATGGGGAGATTTTTTATGTTACGCTTCCTGCTTCCCTCACAAATGTTGCTATGCTTAATTTTCCTGGGTGGTCACATTACTCTTGAATGATCTATTGCTTTCACTTATTTTATTTTGTAGAGCACCTTTTGTTGTATGAACCCATTGTTTCTTCTGCATGTGACTAAAGTATCTGGTTTTGCTACCACCTTCATGTTATTGCCTTATATACCTTTTGATGGCTTTGCGTTTCTCACTTCTTTTCCAAGTTTATTGCTTTTTTGGATTTGTAGACCTTGTGAATTATCAATTACTATATTTCATGTCTTCTATTAATCTGTTTCTTGTTATTTAATATAGTTGATGCCTGATGGAGAGTGCATGAAACCCTTTTGCCAGTTATATAGTGGGGAAGGGTCTAATGTGCATCTTCTCTATTTTTATTGCAACCTTCATGCCATTGTCTTGTCTACCTTTTGTTGATTTTGTATTTGTGAAGTTGTGTTTTCATGTTTGCCTCCTTTTCAACCTCTAGGTCTTGCAAATAATTAATTTACCTATTCTACTGTCGTTTGATAATTTGTCTCATGTTGTCTAATTTAGTTGCGAGGGAAAGTGCATGAGGTCATTTCATGCTAACATTATTGATGGTGAAGAATCTAAGTGTACATCTCTTGGCTTTACTGCTGCAGAAGTAGAAGTATGTTTCCCACCTATGTTACCTCCTACATTTCCTCTCTACTTACATCAAGTAATATTTTCTCATGGCTTCTTCTTTAGCAATCATTCTTTATGAGTGTTCATGTTCATAATTTCAGGCATTAAAAAATGTTGATTTTTATTGTAAAAATTGCGAGCATAAAAGGCATCAATGCTTCGCATGCGGGAAATTGGGATCCTCTGATGATTCATCTGGTACTGAGGTATGTTATCCTTCACAAGTTTTGAACCATTAAATTTCACAAGGCACTCCTTTGTTGAAGACTGTGTGTCTTGTGGAATGGCTTTTTCCCGATGTTATTTGATGCACCAAAACAAGTGCCTTTCTCCTGATTCATATTACATTTGGACCTTGATGGGGCTTGACGTGAATCTCCTTATGGTTAATTTTAACATCCCTGTGAACTTGGATTGCATTAGTTTCCTGAGTTCCTACGGAGAGTCATCTTATGTTTGGGAATGACTTAACAGAGGTTTACTCTTCTGCAATACCCATCAACTCTTTTTATTTCGATTTGTCCTTTTTCTTGCATGTTAGAACTTCATTCTTTGTGTGTTTCTTTTTGGCTATCTGGAAACGCTTAACAAATGGGTAGGTGCTTGCAATTGCATTGCTTCGTATATAAAATGTTCTGGCCTTTTCCTCCCAGGTCTTTCGTTGTGGTAATGGAGCTTGTGGGCACTTTTATCATCCCTTTTGTGTGGCAAAACTTCTCCATCCTGGTAATGAAGCTGCAGCAAAAGAACAAGAAGAAAAGATTTCTTCTGGGGAACAGTTCGCATGCCCTGTACACAAATGTGCTGCTTGCAAGGAATTAGAAGTGAGGTCGGATGAGCAGTTGCGATTCGCCATTTGTCGCCGTTGTCCTCGGGCATACCACAGAAAGTGTTTACCTAGGTGCTTTGAATTCTGTTAGCAAATTTTTTTGAGATTAGCATTCTATCATTTTCTTAGGTTGGATTGGATGCTTACAGGAAAATTGCTTTTGAAAAGGATGTGGATTTGTCAAGAAACACTGTGCAAAGAGCTTGGGAGGGACTGATTCCCAACCGTATATTAATATATTGCTTGTGAGTGCCATTTCCGTTTTATTATCTCGTTTATACCTAGTTGTTAATGGTTTGCCTAAATATATTTTTTGAATCAGAAAACATGACATCGATGTTCGATTAGCAACCCCACCCAGGAACCATATAAAATTCCCCGGGGATGAGCAAAAGGTCAAGAAACGGCTTCAATTGGAGTCCAGCAAGACGAAGCTTCTGTTGAAGGAAAGCAGTTCTACTTTAGAAAATAATGCTGAGAAGAGAAATGCTGTAAAACCGTCTGAAGGGATGGAAAAGTTGTCTAGTAATTCAAATCTTGGTGATCTTTCTAGAAAGAGACTGGAAAAATTTCCCCAACAGGGGTCTTTCAAAAAGCAGAAAGTCGCTTCTAACAGATATTCTCATGTCAAGCCGAATCAATCTACCACTATTGATAGCGACACATCTTTAGGCGGTAAATTGTATGCTGTGTTTTACGGTGCTGATTCTGAACCAGCAAAGTCTAGCAAGGGGGAAAGAGGTGACGTCGAATACGAGAAATGCCAAAAGTTTAAGCCTGAGAATAGGATAGACAATTCTTTGACTCTCAATGCTGATGCAAAACAAAGGTAAAGGTGTGACTGATTCCTTACGTGGTTTATACCCCTCCTTTTCTATTTCTCTGTCTCCCTCTGGTTTCTCCCTATGTGAACCCTGGCCACGATCTACTTGTTTATTAGGGTATGCAAGCATCCAGGAGTATTTGGCTAATAGTATTTGTATGCAATCACAATTTCACTAGGGTTAACATTAGTGTTTTCTATAAATTGTAACTTAATCATTTTCACTTATTTTATGTTTGCAGAATATCCTCTATGATGAAAAATGTTTCATCTTCAATTACCCTTGATCAAATTAAGAGAAGGCATAAAGGACCATCAACTCATGGTTATTCTTCAAAATTTGCAGCAGAATATATTACGTTGGGGAAGGTGGAGGGTTCAGTACAGGTACGTGCTTAAGGTTTTCTGGAAATATACTGACTATCTTAATGGAAGTTAAATTTTGGTGTCACTGCAGGCTATACGTGGTGCACTAAAGAAATTGGATAAAGGAGGCAGCATTGAAGATGCCAAAGCAGTTTGCGGGAATGATCTTCTCATCCAGACGATGAAATGGAAGGTATTTGTTCAAGACTGAAGGCTGATCTGACTATCTCTTTGTTCATGTCTTTTAGTATCCACAATTGATGATTTACATATTCATTTTTTATGATTGGCTAAATGCTAAAATCCCTGCAAAGTTTTCGTACAGCTGAATGCTCAAAATGTTCTGTTTTGTCTTAAATGGAGATTGTTATGTCATTTACTCATTTATTTGGAAACTTATTAAAGTCAACATCTGTGGGACCACCTTGATTCAGTAGCATAATATGGGCTATCTGGTGGGCGCCAAAGGTGAGTCGTCAAACTTCATGCTCTATCTGCTTCCATATGGCACATGCCACAGTGTTGGTGGGTGCTGCAGACTCAGCGTGGGAAGTTGCTGGGCATTGTTGCAACCATAGTTCTCTACTTGAACTTTATAGTTTAGGGATGTTGAATCTCTTGAGGACATATCCCATGTTTGCTTTAGATGAATAGTTTGAGTAAATACATCTTTGTTCATAGAGAATATGTAGTCTCTGACTACCTTGCTCAGTTTGATGAAAAGAGGGTTTGGTTGAATTTACCACCTGTAAGTCCTGTTGACTGTTCTCCTCCCAAAGATTAGGTTAGTGTTTGCTAGCCTTTATAACCTTTAAGTTAAGAGTAAAACATTGAAACAAAGACAGGCATCTGAAGGTATCTTGAAGTAAGCACAACTTAGGTTGTTTGAATTTTTTTGCTGGATCGTGTAGGGAGAAGTATGTCTAAGGTGTTGTTTATATCTAATGATTCTTTAAGAAGCTTCTCAAAGAGATGCATATTTTGGTTTCTATGTTCTGTAGCTTTGAGAAGCATCGTGGCGATATTACCCTTTCAATTGCCTAACAATATTCTGGAAACTGTAAAAAACAAATAGATGGAAATATTGTTTAGTACAAAAGTACAAGGTAACAACCAAATGAAAAGAGGTGGTTCCTGGATACCATAGTTTTCATAGCTCAATGATTTCTCTATTTTGAGAATTTATGTGCCTACTTACCACAACCTGGATAGGAAATAGAATTGCTCATGGCTGTATTATGATATGATTATTTGGGTTACATGTTTGTCAAGTACATAGGAGAAGTTGAGTGGCGAGGCTGAATGGCAATTGCTCACATGCTATTGGAAATTATAGCCATAGCCTATCCAACATAATATTTAAGTGTCGGTGGATACTTATTTTAGATGTAATTATGATTATAAACAGATACTACTGTGTAATTGCAACACTTGAAATACTCACTTTTTTTTACAGAGTACGCAACTTTAATATCTTGGTTCATTTCTAAGTGAAACAACTTTGATTAGATTCTGCAAACATCTTGCGTAACATTATGAAACAAATCAAGGTTAGGGCAGGATGTTAGCAACGAGCAAGACAAAAGTTTACCGTATATGTTTGATATGCCAAGGAATAATTTTGCGGTGTTTTTGTTACTTAGTGGTATTGCACCAAGCTTGTCTGCCTCAGATGTTATAAAGAAGATGTTATTGTGTAAGTCATGTGGAAATTGTCTGATTTTGCAACATCCTTACTCTTTGGAACTAAAACCAGGGCGGTTTGTATGAGAGCTCTGCAGATACCACTATAAATTTTAGTTTAGGTTTAAGTGACTGAAGTTCATTAACTATTTTCTATGTGAAACTCCTCTGGCCAGGAAACATTTCCATAATTTTATGAAATAGGTTCCAGGATTGAAAAGAATGTTCAATGTTAGGGAATAGAAAATGTACACATGGGGAAAAAGGGAATATAGTGGGGGGCGGTTGGTAATGGTTACGCATTCTGTCATTTTTCCGGTTTATAATTTATAATGGGAAGTTACTAGCTTGTTTTGAAATCTAGTTCAGATTATTCAACTCTGGGTTTATTATATGCACTGATATTCCAGTAAATTGCCTTAAATCCTTTGTTCTTTTCCATTGTTTGTACATTAAATATTCTGTGGTTGTAACATTCTAAAAGGTGTCAAGGACTGAGGGTGCTTTTGTTACACTGCCCCAAGCTTATCTGAACAAATCATGAAAACAGAAACGTGCCTTTTCTTTTTTAAGCAGGATCTGGACTACTTTAAGATTGTATTTTAAAGCAGGATTCAGACTGTTATAAGATTGAGATGAAATTCTTTATCAGATGCTAATGTTTGCATTATCAAGTGATGAATATTTACTTACATCGTGTACCAAAACTAAATACATTGGATTAAACAAGCGAAATGTTTTTCGCTTGAGAGAATGAATCATCCTAAAATTTAAAAGAGGTATTGTATTTTACATGTAGATATTTTTTGTGCAGGAAAAGATGAAAGTTTATCTTGCTCCGTTTCTATATGGCATGCGCTACACATCCTTTGGTCGCCATTTTACCAAAATAGAAAAACTGAAAGAGGTTAGTTGATTTCTTAGGACAACTTTTATTAGAGAGATTTATGTTTATCGCTCGAAGAAATCGTCAACTATTTTTAGTATTAACAATGAGCATGTAAGAACTCATGATGTTAGTACGTATAGTTTGACCCATCTTAGGTCCTGGAGCTAAAACTCTCATGACATGGTCTTAGAAAATTGTACTGGTTCTTATTTTAACTAGAATGAAGCAGCTGTTTTTGTTGGTATTCTCTTTAGCACAAACTACTCTCGATATACAGTACAGCTTTTGTGGAAGCATGTGCATGAGTTTCCATATTTTCCATTGACATGCATGTGCGAGTCTCCTTTACGATCCTTTATCCTACACTTTTTTCCCGTTCATGTATTCTCTGTAATTCATGTGATCCATCAGTACCCCTTTATCTTGAATTACCTAAATGGAATCTTTATTTTGTTTACTGGTCTGATTGTGTGATTTTGCCATGCAGATCGTTGAGTTGCTTCATTGGTACATTCAAGATGGTGACATGGTAATAGTCTACCTTTTGTTCTGATTCATTAGAAGGACCACCACTCTTCTATATTAGTTTATTATAACTTATTTCTAGATAACATTGTTGAGGTCTTGAATAACACGTAGAAATACTGTCATTTCAACGTGTAAGCTCTACAGTCGAGGAAATTTGAATTCGATATTATCTCTGGTGGTATCTGTATCATTCAATTATTTTGTTTACGCAATATTTGATAATTTACCGAGGGAATAGCCTCTCATAGTTTTAGTATTCATATTTTTCCGAAAATTTTGAGATTGGTTTGCTTTCAAATTTTTTGAAATTGTAAGTAAATTTTGCTTAGAAATGATATCATAGACTAAGAAGTTATATCGTGTCACAATAAATTTGGTAAGTTAAATTTATGTTTTAACTCTTATAAAAAAATTAGAGAGAAAAATAATTATATTCTATATATTCATTTGTTGCCTTGTGAAATGTTGTGGATTTGAAATCTGAGTATATAAACTGCTCAATCTTAATATTTCTTCATTTTGCGACACACTGAGTTGTCATCTCAACTTTGAAGATGCTAATCAACAGCAGCTGTGTTGCTGTTACAGTCTTGCCATAACAAATGGATTCAGATTTTCAGCTGCTTAGATGATAAGGCATGACAGTTGTATTGTATCTTGCCGAACTGTATCATACTTGAGATCAAGATGAATAAGTCTATGAGGATCTGTTTTGATGAAAAAAATGGGCTTACAGAATCGTAGACCCTTTTAAAAGTGAAAGTAAATGCTGTTTAAGTTTTTATAACTTGTGATCTGGACTAAACTGAATTCTGGAAAATTTGAAGAATATGTAGTGATTTGTCGTGTTGTCATGAATTAATGAGTGCTTGCAATTGCTTTAGAGGGTCTGAAAGTATTACTAAGTTTATTTGAATTGATATTTGTGTGAATGATGTCACCGTCTAAGAAGGAGGCACTTCAAAATTTTTAAAAATAAAGTGTTATCAGGTTAAAAGGTAACTATTGAATCATTTTATGAATACTTCTGAAGCAGACCAAACATCGGCGATAAGACAAGATCCAGTTGGCTCTTGCTTTGACATGTATACTCTCTTGAAGACCAGCTCATCTAACTTTGAGCAATCAAACTGAGGCATAGAAAAGGATGAGCAAGTTTTTGTGTTTGATAAATTGACTGTATGAATGTGATGTAGAACTGTAGAAGTAACGTTAGAACTTGAGAATCTCCCTTTGAATAGGTTATAGGTATGATGCCTTTCAGATTTTTTTTCTGTGTATCTTGTGTGCCCATCACCTATCATTTTCGTTTTTGTAATTTGCTGGGCGATGACTATCATCTTAGAAAAATGCTCGAGGGACGAGATTTATTGACAAATTTTCCTGTGTTTACATTTACTGCTGAAATTTGAGCCTGATAGTTCAATATTTTGCATTTATGTCTTATTATCTCTCTTTTTATTCATTTGATTTTGATGATATCTTCCTTTGGAAGTTTAAATTTCTCTAATTATTGTTGAACCTGCAGTTGCACTCCGAAGCTCAGATTGAGATGGAATTAATTCATTATCAATTACTTAACTACATAGTTTCGTAATTGTCCAGCGTCTTATTTTGTGTTTGTTTTGATCAGCTGGTTGATTTCTGTTGCGGTTCAAACGATTTCAGCTGCCTTGCAAAAAGGAAGCTCGATGAGGTTGGAAGGAGGTGCTCGTTCAAAAACTATGACATACATCAAGCAAAGGTGAAATTCGTAGTTATTTTAATGCTTTTAAGTATTATTTAAGATATAAAGAATTTTCTGAAAGATCCATCAAGATTATTGTTCAGGCTACAAAGTACAGAGTAATAAAGGAAGCTCAGTGGTCACTGATAAAATGCTTTTAGTTTTTATTATCATGATTATAATTTTTATAATGTAAGACTTATTTAACATTTTAAAATTAATTAATATTGTGGAAGAAAGAAAGTTTTAGTCAAGTTTCATGATGCTTCATGTACTATTTGAAGAAAATGAACACCTACACATAAGCTTTCTTTCTGTCTCTTGCTCACATCATTACACACCTTGGGTTTGAGCATGGGTTTCTTACTTTACAGATATGGGTCCTTGAAGTTTGCCAAGCCTAGTCGTTTATATCTACTTGTTTGGTTGCTGATATGTGAAATGTGGCGCAATTGCTTTGATCTTGTAGCATTAATTGGGGGATGAGAGAGATTATTGCGACTCCATTTGACATTTGAACCAAGTTTTGCTTTTATGAGTTTTTCTTTTTTCTTAGACCTTATTCCATCCTTTTTCTTCTGCACTTTCATTACCTTCAAAGTTCGAGAAAGTAATAATTGCTGCACCACTATTACCTTGAGGCTTTAAAAACATAAAGGGCATTACCTCTCATGAAAATCAATAATATCTTCTTTTCAGAACAGTAATGTCCTCTCTGTATTGAATTCACCATTTTAATGGGCTCAGAGTTTTGGATGAAACTTGAACGGTAAAAGTTTTGGCCTTTTACTTTTAGAATCTTTAGTTTGTATTGCACTCCTCCTCCTTTTGGGTGAAGGCTGTTCTGGGGATAAATTTGACATTTTGGGAATTGAACACGGGTGATCCCCATTATTTGTTAACGTGTTAGGAAATCTCTGAAACATCAGTTTTTTACCTGGTTCTATCTATTAAATTTTAATGTGGTCTCTAGTATCAAGAAAAGAAGTTCTCTTTTCTTCTCTGCAGGATGATTTTTGTTTTGAAAGAAGGGACTGGATGGGAGTGAGACCAAATGAGTTGCCTGATGGATCTCGATTAGTGAGAAAATCCTCCCTCTATGCTTTTACAAATTGTGGTCCCTCTCAATTCTCAGAAAATATTCACAACATGCTCTCTCTCGCAGATAATGGGGCTGAACCCACCATTTGGGGTTAATGCTGCTCTTGCTAATAAATTTATCGACAAAGCCCTCGAGTTTAAACCAAAGCTTCTAATCCTTATTGTTCCACGGGAGACGCAGCGGTAAATTTTTACTTTTTTGGCTTATGCTCAAAAGTCTAAACAAGGAAACTGTATTGCATCTGCATCCTGTGAAGAAGGTTAAGTCTGTTATGTCTCTGTTGATTAGGTTGGATGAAAAGAAATTCCCTTATGATCTTATTTGGGAGGATGATCAAATGTGCAGCGGCAAGGTAGGTAGTTTGTTTGTTTTTCTGTTTTTTGTTTGCATTTTCGTATTGATAATCTGACAATGTTATTTGTGATCGCTCTTAATGTGCTGTATCTATTTCAGTCGTTTTACCTACCTGGGTCAGTTGATGCCCATGACAACCAAATTGAGGATTGGAACAATACTGCCCCTGTTATTTACCTTTGGAGTCATCCAGATTTGACATCCAAACATAAGGATATTGCTGTACGGCATGGTCATTTATCTGGAGCTCTGAAGAAAAATAGCTCGGAGGAAATTCGTCACGAGATGGACTCCTGTATTCCTAAACAGGAATGCCATAATGTTGATGAACCTTTTGTTAGGAAAGTTGAAGATAAAAATCCCGATAAACAAGAAACTCAGGAACAAGAAGCTAAGGTAACTCCAAGTCGGCAGGTTGTTTATCCACACGACAGAAAAAACACTATAGATGATAAGAAAGATGTCCAGAATACGGATCATTCTGAACCTAAACCAAAGAAGCTTGCTGACAAGCCAAAAAAGAGAAGACGATCAAACAATGATAGGTCTCATGTTGATAATTCCCATAACAAACATCCCGCATCAGGTAAAGCTTCACCAAGTTTAGCTGATGGCCGTCCACTGGACACATATTCATCCGGACACCTTGAACGAACAACACATGTTCATGCTGGGAGGGATGATTACAAACAGTCTGATTGTCGGAATTCATATTCCCCATATTCTCAAACTGCATATAATGGCAATCGGGACGATTATTTGGTGAGAAAATACAGCTTGAATACCGAGGAACAATACCCAAGTATGCCCGGAATGGCCAGCAGACAAACATACTCTCAGAATCTTAATCCTGAATATGATTATAGGGGCTTGAATGATCGAAGGACAGGCTATCCCTTCGGAAGGACAGATCACCCACATGCAAGTCTTCCACCGATTTCCTGGAATCCAAGACCCGAGCATCTATCTCATCCGGGGACCGGGATTCCATCTCCAAGCGGATCGTTTTATGGCGGGATGAATACTATGAACCGATATGCTGCTCGATTGGATGATATGAATCATGTTCATATGAATAATATGGTTCCCAGATCACCCATGTCGGATACAATTGAAAGGTACCTTCCGCCACCCATATCAGATACAATTGACAAGTACCTTCCGTCGCCGGTTCCAAGACCAGGATATCAAGCCTTTCCTCCTGGTCCTTACTACCCTTAGTTTCAGCCAAACCCACAGGCCTGTTCAACATGTCTGGTTTCCTATATTCACCCGCGGTCGTCCTTCTGGGTTTTAGTCGTGCACTTGGTCCCTTGATTTTAGGTGTAGCCTGCTTTTTGGCTGTGTATAAATATTTACTTGGTGTAGGGTGCTAAAGATTTAGTTGTGAGAATGATTGGTGAATTTGACTAATAATGTTATTTTATGCTTGATCGAAAAAACTATGTTTAGAAAGTTATCGTGCTTTATTTTCAATTTATGTGATGGGTACATTTAACTATTGCAGTATTTTGATTGTTTTTCATATTATTGAGTTGATTATGGCGACATGTGATTGTCACATTGTAACTTAACATGAGGTTATTGCACACTTTTGAAACAAATCTTAATTTGGATGTAAGCTCGAGTTTAAAACCTGGTCTTTTAAGTATTTTTTCGAGCATGTATTATAGCAAAAAATTATAATGTTAAAAAATAAATTTTAGTTCTATGGTGTAATATTTTGAGTCTTGTATTTTTTATTTAATCAATTATATAGTCTTGTACTTTTTTTTTTTTTTTGAGAGTACATATACAATATTTCATCAATATTACAACTACACGATACAACAATGTAATGAAACTGCCCGCACAACCGACGGAACTTGAGCATGGATTCGAGATGCAGTTTTGATCAGAAAGATTGTTTTCACTATATAATTATAATTGAGTCAATGAAATATACATGACTAAAAAAAAATATCGTAATTGTATACATACACAGGCCTGACTCTAGGGGGAGGCACTCTAGGTAGTAGCCTAGGTTCTCCCCTTAGATGGGGCCTCGAAAAAAATATTTTTTTTGTTTTTTATTTAAAATTTTGGATGAATTTTTAATTTATTTTGTTAAAAATTTGAAATAATGATCAATTTTTGTATTTTTGTTTCTCCTCCTTTTATAAAGTAAAAAAAAAACCACGTTTTATCTTAAAAAATGTTTTTTCTTTGTTAAATTGCTCTTCTCAGGTGAGCTAGATTATTCAAATTAGGTCAACTAATGTGTCCTTTTTTTATTGAATATTTTTTTCTTGTATATTTGTGTGTTGTGGTTTATGTTTTTATTTTTATTATTTGATTTTTGGAATTTGTTCTTCGAGTTTCTAGAATCTTATAATTGATCATATTGTCTATTGAAAAAAATATGATAGCTATACGTGATTACAATGATTTAATTGTCAATTTTGTGCAACAAAAAGCACTAGGGGTATTTTGTTATTAGATTTACCTTATAAACTTCATTTCTTATAATTTAATAATTATAGCATATCAGTTTATTAAATTAGATATTGATGATAATTATGTTCATTTAATTATTAACTGTATGTAATATTTTTATTTAATAAAAAAATTATATAAAACCTTTCTTTAACAATTAGCCTAGTGTCTCTGAATTTATGGAGACGGACCTGTATACATAAGCTTAAAATTGATATTTACCTTAAAAAATTATTATATTCTCATTCTGGTTTAGTTTTATAACATGATTTATCAACCCATTCGCGATCCAAATTGTACCACAAAGCTTGAAAAATAAGTTATTCGGCCATTTCAAGTTTTATTTTATGTGATAATTTTCAAATTGGAAAATTTTAATTAAATTATATCCCTCAAACTTAATTAGATCACGGACCACCTTCTCTCTTTCCATCTACTTCAATCATGCAAATTTGTGTCGATACAAGCATAAATACATAAACATACAATATAGAAATGTTGAAATATATATATATATATATATATATAGAAATGAATGCACAAGCATACATGCTTACACGTCCTAAGGTACGTAGTATTTGACAATAAATTCACATGTGACAATTTTGTAATATTCTCTGTTACATTACATTGACAATAATTTCACATACTTGAGATTGCTTATAAGAAGAATTTTTTAGTTTTTTCCTTCGTAAAATTAAATTTTGTGAAGTAGAAAATTTCAAACATTACATAAGAATAAATAGCAAGAGAAAATTATCCTCACGTGACGTTAATAGCCCATTAATTTTGATAATTTTAATATTTTTTTTCAACATGTCGTTAATATTGCATCAATATCGCTGATGTGACGCTGAGTACTCCGACCCGTGTATTGTCATATTAATACTACTAATTAAAAATAATTAAGATTGTAAAAAAATAAGAAGACAAAAAACGGACCGATCAAATTCGACAATATAGATTACTAAAATTTTAAAAGAAAAAAGAAAGAAAGAAAACATGTGATATCAAAACTTAATTTTCTCAACAAAATATAGATTACTAAAATTATAAAAAAAAAAACAGAAAAGAAAAGAAAAAAAAAAAAGCAAACATGTGATATCTTTAATTGCAACGAAGGATATCGTGGTTTAATGAATTTATTATTTAAAAAAAATGTAATTTTTCTCATTCAAATATATGTGTAACGCTACATGTACACGGAGTGTTATAATCATATAATTTCAAGTGCATTGTATAATCCAATGTGTAATATTTCGTATACATATAGCATTACTCATATATATATATATATATATATATATATATATATATATATATATATATAATACCTTCCAAACAATAATTCAACACCTTTATCAGTGGTAGTTTTCGAAAGATAAAAAAAATCAACATTGGCTTTTTCCAAGGACATATAATTAACCATCACACAATCTAAAGGTTGAAAAAAGCATCTCTGTTGCGCTTTACAAATATTCATATTCCATTATCATCTCTTTCTCTGAAAGCGGAATCATTTTCTTTTCAATTACACCACTTTTTTCTTTTACTACTATTTCTTTATTTTCGACGTTTTGATCTCTATTTTTACTGTTTGGTAAGACACAAAAAATGTCAGTTTACACTTTACTAGCTAGCTGAATCATAAGCTTAATTCTATACAGATAAAAAAATGGAAGATGAAATCAAGAATCTGTGTAATGTTAGCATAGCGGTGATCACTTGTCTCTGTTACTGCCATCTGATTTCATCAAGATTACCCAAAGGAAAATGGCGCCTGCTTTCTTTTCTCCCTGTTTTCTCCCTTTTCGCAGCTCTTCCTCTGTTTCTAACCTCTGCTTTCTTCGCCGCAAACATCGCTTTCCTCTTCACATGGCTCGCCAATTTCAAGCTACTCCTTTATGCCTTCGATCAGGGCCCGCTTTCATCCAACCCCACTAAATCTCTCGTCGTTTTCGTGATCATGGCCGCCTTTCCGTTCGTGATAAGGCCGGAAAACCGCACCCCGCCGCCGCGGAAACCCAAGAAGCTGCCGCTGAATTTGGCCACCGAGATCCCGGTTTTCTTGCTGCTGCTAGCTGTGTTGACCGACCAGAAAGAACACGTACACCCCATTGTTTTGTTGCTCGGGTACTGTTGTCTGGTGTTTTTAATGGTGGATGTTATAGTTTCTGCATCGAGTTTCTGGGTTCGGGTTCTTGTCGGGCTGGAGCTGGAGCCCGCGTCGGACGAGCCGTACTTGGCGACCTCCCTTCAAGAATTCTGGGGCAGGAGGTGGAACATAACGGTCAGCAGCTTGCTGCGCCAGGTGATATACAAGCCCGTTCGATCGGCGGCCGCGGCGGTGCTCGGGAGAGATTGGGCGGCGGTTCCGGCCGTGGTGGCGGCGTTTCTTGTGTCCGGGCTCATGCACGAGCTGTTGTTTTGGTACGTTACGCGGGCCCGGCCTTCTTGGGAGACCACGGCTTTCTTTGTGGTTCAAGGGGTGTGTGTGGTGGCGGAGTTCGGTCTGAAGTTGGCTCTGGACCGGAAGAAGTGGCGGCTGCCGTCGTCGGTGCGGTGGTTGTTGACGGTGGGGTTTGTGGTGGGGACTAGCTTCTGGCTTTTCTTTCCGCCGTTGATCAGGAACGGTGCCGATGCGAGAGTACTCGAAGAGTTCCGGTTCGCCGGCGAGGTTGTGAGGCAGAAGTTGTCGGAATCATGGTTGTATATCGGCCGGAAACGGGGATGATTTATTACATATAATCCTTTCCTTATTGTGTCATTTTTATATAGTTTTGATATCTTAAAGATTCGATCACGTACGAGATATTAATGGAATAAACTTTTCTGTGTAGCTAGTGATTTTGAGTGACAACATATTATATTCAATAATTCATTGTAAATGGTCTCAATAATTCATTTCATTACCTGAATGGGTAAATTAGTTCTTTGGCAGCATTATATACTTTATGCCGCTCCACATGCATAATAGCCATTGATTAAAGCGTGTTATAAATATACGTGAGATCCACATGTTCCAACGACTAAATAAATAGAACGAAATATTCCGTTCTTGGCATCATCTTTCCATGAATTCAAACGAGTACTTCAAGCCAATTTAATTTATACAAAAGATAATTCGTTTTGCGTGCTAGCTAGTTTCACTCCAAATTAAAAATTAATTAGAGTGCTACATCAAATATTAAAAATTAATATTTAATTCGTTTGCATATCTATAAATATTGGAAAAAGTATACTTTTGGTCCTGCAATTTGCACATTTTCCATTTTTGGTCCTGTTAAAAGTAAATTTGCAATTTTAATTCTGTAAATTGCATTTTTTTTTTCATTTTTGGTCCTATTAACATTGAATTCGCATTTTTAGTCCTGTAACTTTCATGAATTTTCATTTTAAGTCTTGTTAACACTGAATTTACAATTTCAGTCCTGTAACTTGCATTTTTTTTCATTTTTAGTACAGTTTACATATAATTTTCATTTTTTTTATCTTGTAACTACCATATATTTTTATTTTTAGTCATATTATCGATGAATTTATAGTTTTAATTCAATAAATTTCATATTTTTTTTATATTTTTATTCATAATATATTATGATTTACATATTTTAAAACTTTTAAAATTTAAATGAATCAACAAAAATTCAACTAAAAATTATTTGAAATTTTTTTTATCTTGTGACAAGCATAGATGACGTGAGTACTTAAGATTTTGTTTTAAAAAAAGACCATAAATCCAAACTCAAGAAACAAAATACCAAAACGAAAATGTAATTTTGGTCGGATATAAAATTTAAAATAAAAAATTATATGGTTCGATTTCATATTATATATCAAAACTAAAACCAAAAAAACATGATTCACATTAGATTAATAGTTTAATTTATATTATGTATTTTATAAGATGATATTTAGTGTAAAATTGTTTTGAATAATTTTAGTTGAATTTTTGTTATTTAATTCATTTAAATTTTAAAACCTTTAAAATATGTAAATCATAATATATTATATATAAAAATATAAAAAAGTATGAAATTTATGAAATTAAAAATATAAATTCATCGATAATATGACTAAGAAAAAATATATAGAAGTTACAAGACAAAAAAGTGAAAATTCAATGCAAATAGGACTAAAAATAAAAAAAAAAATGCAAGTTACATGACTAAAATTGTAAATTCAATGTTAACATGACTTAAAAGTGAAAAATTCATGAAAGTTACATGACTAAAAATGCGAATTAATGTTAATAGGACCAAAAATGAAAAAAAAAATATGCAAGTTACAAGACTAAAATTACAAAATTGTTTTTAACAGGACAAAAAATGGAAAATGTGCAAATTATAGGACCAAAATTATAATTCTCCCCTATAAATTACAATTATTCCTTCCATCCAAATTCAAAAATTAGAGATCTACTTTTAAGTACAAGTTGTAGCTTCTTGAAGAACATCCAAAGGGTTCTATATATTGTTTACTCGCATCGTTCTTCGAATGTTTTAGCACATGCTTTGACTCGAAATGTTGTGATGGCCAAGCATAAATGTGGGATGGGGATGATGCTATTACTCGTTTTATTAGGCCTTTTGTACAGCGTACTTTCGATTTGGATGACAATTAATATATATCACTTTTATGTTATAAAAAAAATAAATCAAGAGTAGTACTACGTGATCTACGCACGTCGCACAAGTCAATATGCAAGAGTTTCCATAGTTTGAACTTCGATTTAGTGGCTAAAGCATTTAGCTAGGTATAGTAGGGTTAATGAGTATAATCAATAATATAGAGTTAATATGGTAAATCATTGAACCATTAGATCTATGATTGATATATTGAACTCTACTATATAATAGAATTATAATAAACTCACAAACAAATTTTATTATAGGTGATTTTTGCATGTGGCAAAAATCGATTATGCACGTACACATACAAGCACATATATATGACACAAACCATAGCAGAATATCAAATGATAACTCAACTCACAAACTGATCATATCGAGCTAATTAAATTATACAGATAGTTTAATTAGCTCGTTGGTCCAACATGAACCTTATTCATAAGCAAACATCACATAATACTAGTGCTTCTATGCACGCGATATAACCGAGGCCTAACAGTGAGGCCAATGCTTGCACTTCTTAGGTTTGGGCTTAAAATGTCCATCTACTTCTCCTGATGCTTCTTCATGGTCTCCGGTACCCTCGTGGCACGGAGGGTGGCGGCAGTGCCATGGGTGGTGGTGGTGGTAGTGCCCTCCATGCCATCCATCCACTTCAGCGTCACTCTCTTCCAAAGAATCCAAACAAGAGTACTACCAGTTATATATATATAGTTCTTTTATGGTGCCCAACAATTATGTCCAACTCCGTGCCCACTATGTATAAGTCAACTCACCAATTGTGTTGTTCAACTCACCTATTGTACATCGTGGGCACGGAGTTGGGCATAGTTGTTGAAAATCATAAAAGAACTCTATATATATATATAAATATATATATATATATATATGATGCATGTATATCCCGGATCATGTACAAAAATTAAATAACAAGACTGAAATGGTTGCCATTACGTACGTTTAAGACTCCACATTAGCGAAGGATCTCGATAATGACAGATAAATGATGATCATGATGCATGTTATTAATATTGACTCAATGATCAATGATTTCGAAAATAAAAATGTAAAGAAAAGAAGAGAAACAAAGAGTCGGCATTAAGGAAGCTGCTATAAAATGTTTGAACTCACTAGTTTCAGTGACCGTGGTCGTCGTCGCGGGATCAGCTCGAGCAGCAAGAGAAACCATGCTGGAAGATATCAGCATCATTACAGCAAACAGAAGGCCAAGAAACATTAAACTCTTGGAACCCATTTTTCTATTATTGTTGTAATATTGAAGTTCTGATCAAAACTTTGGATGAAAAATGTCTCCAAGAGTTGTCTCAATTTATAGGCGAGCTTCTGCATACAACGATTGACTAGTTGGATAGAGGAGTCAAGATTTTATGTATAAATAATCAAATAATATGATCAGTTTCATCTCAGGAAGTAACCATTTGTTTACTCTTTTTTAATTTCTTGTATTACAATTAATCTCCATGACCAAGCTTCATTATCTCAAAGTTGTATATGAGTACGTACAGCTTGTCTGCACGTACGAGTCAATCGACCGCATAAGTGGACAAGTATATATATATGTTCTTTGATCTAATGAGAAGAGCTATTTAAATTATAATAAATTTTAACATGTATATTACATACATTGTAAAATTGAAATGATGGGGTTGTGTAGATAAGATAATGTTTGTCGTTTTACCAAAAAGTATAGTTGATGATAATTGTACAAATACTCAAGTCTTTTTAAATTGTACGTACAGTAACTCAAATATCATGTTTTGACTGTTTATTTGAGTTAGCTATTGAAAAAAAAAAACAAGAGCTCCGTATGTTATCAAATATTGAGCTCATCAATATTTTCCTCGAATGTGTATCAACAATACACATTTATATATAATATATATTTTGTATGAGATCTGGTATTTTTGTCACTTTGCGATTTTGATCCTCTATGTTTTCATATTTCAGTTTTAGTCCTTCATGTTCCTATTTTTGGCAATTTCGGTCATTTTTATTCGAAAATGCTTACATGACACTATACACGTCAGCTCCACATCATAACTGAATTGGTGTCACGTCTGCGCCACGTCGGAAAAAAGACTAAAATTTCCAAAAAAATATAGATAGCAGACTAAAACTGAAATCTGAAAATATAAAGGACTGAAATCGTAAAGTAACAAACATATAGAACAAAAAAGCAATTTTCCCATTTTTTTAATTAAATTACGTGAAAAAGATTATTGTGAGAAAGTAGCTAGGTAAGATATATATGTAGATAAAATTCTATACGACAAGAAATTGAGTTCTAATTAGTCAAAAACTTGAGAAAGTGAGATTTGATTGATTCAATTTAAGATGGCTAATAATAATATAAAATATTATCGCTAAATTTTATTTGTAAAATTATGATAAAATTAGCTAAAGACATCAACGTGAAAACTGAAATTTATAGATAAATAAATAGGATTTTCAATATATATGAAAATTGAACTTCATAAATAAATATTAATTATTTTACTTTGCTAATTAATTTAGAGGGATAATTGTGTAAACTATTTGTGATGTACCGAAATTAAGGGTGTCATACCGTATCGTACCGAAAAATACATACCGTATATCGTACCAAAAATTACGGTATAAGAAAATTTTATACCAATACCGTATCGAAAATTTCGGTATACCGAAAATTTCTTTTCTTATGCCGATACCGTATTGAAAATTTTGATATACCAAAAATTTCGATATCTATAACTAGCATACCAATATACCAAAATTTTACAGTATACCGAGATTTCGGTACGATATCGGTATATACTGTTTTATAAAAAAAAAAAACGACTTTATATTTTTAAAAATTTATTGTATAAAAATATTATATATTTTTAAATTTGTATATAATATTTTAATATATCGATATACCGGTAAATACCGAAATTTTTCTTCGGACGCTACTTTCAAATAGCGTCCCATGATTTTTCTTCGCTGCGTCAAGAACCCGCGTCAAATTTGACGCATGGGGTTTTAATTTTTTTATTGTTTTTTATTTATTATTTATATAATAAAATAAAATAATTAAATTAATAAAAATAACAATAATAATTTAAAAATAATTTTTAAATCTTAATAATGAATTATAAATAAGTTATTATTTAAAAAATATTTAGTTTATATTATAATAATTAAAATATATTTATTAATTATTAGGATTAGAATTGTGTTGTTCTAATTTATATCATGTACTTTTATTTTATTTCATCATTTGGAACAATTTATGTTTAATTCCTTATAATATATTATTATTATAATAATATGAAATTAATATATTGATCATTTTATTAATATTATCATAATTATTGATATTATAATATTAATAGTATAAAAACTAAATGTAATATAATTAATTAATGAAAATTTATAAAAATATTTTTATAAATAATAAAAAATAGCATAAAACAGTAAAGTAAAAGGAATATTTCGAAAATATTCTTTTTAGAGTAAGATTTGAAGTAGGTAGGTTGGAGATGAATGTCATATTTGGTGCAGAAATTGCACTGTTTTAAAATAGAGTTGCTTTAAAATGAAATTTTGGGTTGGAGATGACCTTAGCCCTCATTAATTTAGTCAAATAAAATTACGTAAAATCGAAATTTTCTCCGGCGGACGGAGCCACCCCAAAGGCTGGGGTTGGCTCCAGCCCAGGCTGAGAATAAAATTTTATGCTATTAATATATGTGCAATTTATACAGCATGAGAAAAATTATTTCTTTAGCTTGAGCTAAGTTTTTTTTCCCCATCAAATTAGTTCTATAGCCCAATATTTAGAGCTCAGGTTTATGGTCTATTTTAATCATGGGCTTGTTACAGCCTGTAGAAACAAGGCAAACACAACGATCGATCAGTAGCTCTTTCTCATTTTCCTTCTGCTTCATTCTTCGCTTCCCTACTCTTTCATCATCCATTATTAATTTTGCACCAATTCGGTTAATTATTTAGTAAATGTTTGAAATTATTATTGAAATTAGGCCACTTATATCAATTTCATTGAATGAAACCCATACATTTTCTTCAAATTCATCAATTTAATTTCGTTTCATATTATATAAATTGGACACAAGATGCATTACACATGAATTATATAGTTTCTATGATTCCAAATATGTTTACCTTGAATAGCAACATATATAGAATTGAGACAAGACTTCAAATGATAATTTAATTTTTAATTTTCAGTTGCAAGAAGAACATAGTAATTGTCATTTTTAAATAAATAAATAAAAGTGAATAAATTATTATAATTATTCATCAAATCAATAAGAAAAAAACATATAAAAAAAGTGATTGGGAGAGCAATCCCTTTTGAATTATAATTAGTAGAGATTGAGAAAATTAGAAATTATTATCACCGAATTGACATATTAGTTCGTCTTGTTTTAATGACTCATGTTTCTACTGCAACAACGAAACGATCATTCTTAGCCACGAAACATCTTAAAACCTCTCTTCGGAATAAGATGAAAAATGAGTTCTTGGTAGATTATATTGTTGTCTACATCGAAAGAGTGCTTATTACAAAAGATCAACATTAATTCAATAATTATTGTGTTATATTCTATGAAAAATCGTGGGGTACATCTTCAGAAGTTTTATCTTGTTTATGTTACTATGTTAATATGGTAGTTAACATTAATGTGAGTGTTTCTTGATTATAAATTAGTCTTTTATTATATTTAAATATTTGATTTATCAGATTATTCAGCTCAGGAACGTTATAATTTTTTCTAGCTAAGTCCCTGGTCTCCTCTTTGTGACTGCGTCATGTGACTCATGTCTGTTTTCCTTTGTTTTTAAGGTCGTTGTACTTTGATCAAGGGCGTCAAGTCGAGAACGAAAAATATATCTCAAGTGGAGGACAATACTAGTATTTGAGGGTACTTTAGACATGCATTTATCCACGTTAAATACATGATCATTTGTAGTAGTCAGTGTGTGGCTTTCAAAAATGGACAAATGTGTGTATGCTCAATATTTGAAATAACGAGAAGTTAATAACTCTCAACTTTTTCATAGAGATTTTCAACGATATTGAGATTTCAAGTGATTAATAATGTTCACAATATTATCTCATTAAGATACTATGCTCACAAAATTATTGTCACCTATTGTTAGATACCAATATAATTGTTAGTTCATGCATTGTGTCTATATCCTTTTAAAATGTTGTAGAAGGAAAACAATAAACTAATAGGAAGAAAAATTTTAAAATAAAAATTTTTGGACAAGAAAATATATTTTCCAACACAATATTTAGAACAAATTTTTATTTTTTTGTGAGATGGTGAGATATGAAGTTTATTACGATTAGTTTTGAACCCAATACCTCGTATCAAAATTTGAAAATTATTCCTAGTTAAGATAAATTATGAGCGGAAACTAAATAATAGAAAAAGGGAATTTGTCCATTTATGTGAAAAATGTTGAATAAATACGATAATTTTCCACGCAGAGTATTAGCTACTTCATGAAAAACGAAAATGTTAAATAATTTCTTACGTTTTCTTATAAAGTTTTATATCACTTAAAAGTTTAAGAAGACATTGGATACTATTTTCCATGGAAAATCTGGACCAAAAATACTTTTAAAAGATCAAAGTAAATGTAATTAGATATTCGTCTTAGTTGGTTAACAAAAACATAAATTAAAATATTTTCCTTCAATAATCCAAATTTAAAAACATAAAATTGGTTGTCTACGACTATTATATATATATATATATATATATATATATATATATATATATATATATATATATAAATTTTAATTTTGATCCTTGCACCATATATAGTAGTTTTTGTTTTTGTTTTTTTTCACCATGGTCGCTTACGAAAATCGTGCAAAGTTCAAGACAATCGGAATTGTTTTGGGCACGAGTGCACGTGGAACCCCACGCATCCTAGGGTGCGTGCATGAGATCAAAACTCATATATATATTATTTAATTTTTTTGCATCTCTATAAATTAAAATATTTTCCTTCAATCCAAATTTAAAAATTAGATCGGTTTACTTCAACGTACGAGTTGTCGCTAATTAAAATAAAATCAAGAGTTAAGAGTACAAGGTTGAAATTACTCATAGCTAGCCATACATGGCAAGAAGTTCCATAGTTTGAACGTCGAATTAGTGGCTAAATTATTTAGATATATAGGTAATGTAGAGTTATAATAAACCGGAAAACAAACTTTATTATGGGTGATTTTTTGCACGCTAGCTGGTAAAAATCACTTCGCACGTACAACATATACAAGCATAAATATATATGACACAAACCACAGCAGAATATCAAATGATAACTCAACAAACAAAATGATACCGAGCTAATTGTACATGGTTTAATTAGCTCTTTGGTCCAACATGAACCTTATTCATAAGCAAACATACATTGAAGAATACTAGTGCTTCTATGCACGCGATATAATCGAGGCCTAACAGTGAGGCCAGTGCTTGCACTTCTTAGGTTTGGGTTTAAAATGTCGATCTTCTTCTCCAGATGCTTCTTCATGGTCTCCGGTACCCTCGTGGCACGGAGGGTGGTGGCAGTGCCATGGGTGATGGTGGTGGTAGTGCCCTCCATGCCATCCATCCACTTCACCGTCGCTCTCTTCCGAAAAATCCAAACAGTTAAGAGTTAATTAGATATTTATATAAGTGATGCATGTATATCCCGATCACCATTTGATCATGGTAAGATTATGTACTAAAATTCAATAACAAGGTGCATCTTATTATTGACACAATGATCAAGGATCAATGGATATTTTTGTTAAATTTTTCAAACATAAAAATGTAAAGAAAAGAAGACGAACAAAGAGCTGCTATATAATCTTTGGACTCACTAGTTTCAGTGATCGTCGTGGTCGTCGCAGGATCAGCTCGAGCAGAAACTGAAACAATTCTGGAAGATATTAGGATTATTGCTGCCAACAGAAGGCTAAGAAACATTAAACTCTTGGAACCCATTTTTCTACACAATATTATTCTTGTAATATTCAAATGCTGATATATGAAATCTTTGGATGAAAAATGTTTCCAAGAGTTGTCCCAATTTATAGGCCAAACGCAAGAGCTATTGACTAGCTAGTTCGATGGAGGAGTCAAGATTTTATGTATATATAATTAATCAAATAATATAATATGATCAGTTTCATCTGAGGAAGTTACTATTTGTTTACTCTTTTATTTTTTTTTAAAAATTTTCTTGAATTGTAATTAATCTCCATGACCAAGCTTATCTCAAAGTTTTGTATAAGTACGTACGAGTCAATCGACCGCATAAATGGACAAGTATATATGTTCTTAAGTTGTTTGATCTGATAAGAAGAGCTATTTAAATTATAATAATATTGTTTCGATTGTTTAGCTACAAAAAACAGGTGTCTCATTTGTTCTCGAAGATTGAGCACAGTCTATTCTTAGGATATTTGCCCGAATGTGTATCTAACCATCCACGTTTGTAAATAATACTAGTCTTCGGATGCACGGGTTGCATACTTATACAATCCGTTTTTTTTAACTAAAAGAAAAAATAAAAATAAATTGAAAATTTTGAAAAATACAAAAAAAATAGCGTTTTCCTAAACAAATAGTCACAAAAACGTCATATATATATCAGCTTTACAAAGTGAGTGACATTTTCATAAATAAAAAATGTATTTCAAAGGGCACAAAGTTAGTGTCATTTTGGTAAATAATAAAATAACTAATTGCTAAAAAAAAGTGAAAGCCATAGAAAATAACTAATTTGTCTAATAATTAATTTTGGTTTTATTGAGATGATGTTAGGATATAATGATAATTTTAAATCAAACTTAACAAATTAGTTGAAAGTTAATTAATTAGATAGTCTCTATTGTAATAATATAATAAGATTAATTTGTGTATGAGTAATTGAAATCAAAACTATAATAATTAATATTTTTTAAGTTGGGTTGTAAATTGAGCTAGCTTCGTAAATTTGAGTTGAAATATATAAAATATGATTATGCATGTTTCTTGTGAGACGGTTCTACGAATCTATATTTGTAAAACATATCGACCTATTAATGAGACGTTCTCATATAGATTTTTGTGTAAAAATATAAATAACACATATATATTTCTATATATAGTTACGTTGATTAATTCGTATATATTTCGATTATAGCACAATAACAATTTTTTCTCAATGGGAATTCATGTGTGATTAATAGTAAAATGTACTTGATTCTTGAAACTTCAATAATTGTTTATTACAATCCGTGAAAAAGATTATTTTGATAAAAGTAGGTAAGATAAAACTTGAGAAAGCAAGATTTGATTGTTTTGTTACTCGGACACTGTATCGAGCATGGGTTCAGATCCTGGTCGGGCTGAACCACAAAGAAAGCCGTGGTGGCGGCGTTTCTTGTGTCCGGTCTCATGCACGAGCTGTTGTTTTGGTATGTGACGCGGGCCCGGCTTCTTGGGAGACCATATATGGCTTTCTTTGTGGTTCATTTGTGATGGACCGAAATGGTTGAAAACCTCATATGAAATAATTTGAACAATTAACTCTGTACTTACAAATTTTAGCGAACACCCTCTAAGCCCTTATTTAGAGTCCGTTTGGGAACAGTAGATAGTTTAGGAAAAACACTTATTTTTTTAAAAAAGTGTTTTTTTAAAAAAATTATATGTTTGGACGTTACAATAGACGTTTTTTAAAAAACACTTATTTAAGTTCAATTAAGTGTTTTTAAATAAGTGTTTTTTTAAAAGCCAGAAATTTTGACTTTTTTGTTTCTTCTTAGGTTTTAATTTAAAAAATAATTTTTTTAACATTTATCCAAATACTAAAAATGCTTCTGATTTTTTTTAATAAAAACACTTTAAAAAGTTGGACGTATTTAACTTTCTTTTTTAAGCTAATAACTTTTGTATAGAAACATGCTCTTAGTCAAATAAAATTACGTAAAGTCAAAAAAAAAAATTACATAAAGTCGAAATCGTCCCCACTTTTGACCTATGTCATGTAGGTTTTCCTTCGTGTTTAAGGTCATTGTACTTCGATCGAGGGTTTCAAGTCGAGAACGAAAAATATATCACGTGAAGAGAGGACAATGATTTTTCTATATTGGTATTTGAGGGTACTTTATACATTTATCCTCGTTAAAAACATGATCATTCATTTATTTGCATTAGTCGGCGTGTGGCTTGAAAAAACGGACAAATATTTACATGTTCAAGATTTGAAATTACGAGAAGTTAATAACTCAACACTTTTTCATAGAGATTTTGAACGATATTGGGATTTCATGATTAATAATGTACACAATATTATCTCATTAAGATTAATTACTATGCTCACAAAATTTATTGTGATAACCTATTATTTGATACCAGCTGTTAACTCATTTATTGTGTCTATATCCTTTTAAAATGTTGTAGAAGGAAAAATAAAAAATTAATAGGAAGAAAAATTTAAAATAAAAATTCTATTTAAAATAAAAAAATCTTTGGACAAGAAAATATATTTTGGGAAAATTGCAAATTTAGTCCTGTATGTTTGTCACTTTGCGATTTTGGTCCTTTATGTTTTCACATTTCAGTTTTAGTCCTGTATGTTTCGATTTTTGGCAATTTCGGTCCTTTTTCTTTGAAAATGCTGACGTGGCACTGTACACGTCAGCTCCACATCAGCATTGAATTTGTGTCACGTCAGCGCCACATCGGAAAAAGGACTAAAATTGCCAAAAAAATAAAGATAGCGGACTAAAACTGCAATTTGAAAATATAAAGGACCAAAATCGCAAAGTGACAAACATATAGGACCAAAAAAGCAATTTTTCCATATATTTTCCTACACAATATTTACAACAATTTCTATTTTTTTGTGAGATGGTGAGAACTATGAAGTTTAATTATTACGATTATAAGTTTTGAACTCATGAATACCTCGTCTCAAAATTTGAAACTATGTAGCAAATAGCAATGCATAGTTAAGATAAATTATGAGCGGAAACTAAATAATAGAAAAAGGGAATTTTTCCATTTATGTGAAAAATGTTGAAAAAATACGATAATTTTCAACGCAGAGTATTTAGCTAATTAATGTTTTGAAAAACGAAAAGGTTAAATAACTTAATATTACTTTTTCTTATAATGTTTTATGTCGCTTAAAAGTTTAAAAAGACATTGGATACTATTTTCCGTGGCAAATTTGGACCAAAATATGGTTTCAAAAGATCAAAGTAAATGTAAGATATTCGTCTTAGTTGGTTAATTAGTAGGTAAGATCTTCATTTATATTGTTAGGAGTCTGTACCTCTACAATGCACATGATTTAATTTGCTCAGTGCAGTTTACCTAGTTAACGTGGTTCGTTGACTATTGCACTAATTAACTCGAAGATTTACTCAATGCACATTGATATGATGTGTGTGTGTAACAAAAACTAAATTAAAGTATTTTCCTTCAATCCAGATTTAAAAACATTAAATAGGTTGTTTGCGAAATCAGATCATTTTACTTCAACGAGTTGTGGCTTATTAAAATAAAATAAAGAGTTATAAGAGTACAACAATATTTTCTTTCAATCCAATTTAAAAAGGAAAAATAAGTTTTTTGGTCAATTAACTTGTCCATGTTTTGGTTTTGGTCCATTAACTTTTTCGATGTGGGTTTTAGTACACTAACTTTGCATTTTCATTGTTTTTTGGTCCAACTGTGTACGTGTCAACTTTTGATTGGTTCAAAATGATGACATGGACAATCAAAAGCTGAAACGTATGCAGTTGGACCAAAAAAACAGTGAAAATGCAAAGTTAGTGTACCAAAACCCACATCCAAAATGTTAATGGACCAAAACCAAAAAAAATAAAATTACTGAACTAAAAAACTTATTTTTCCATTTAAAAATTAGAGATCTACTTTTAACAAGGTGTAGCTGATTAAAATAAAATCAAGAGTATATTATACGCTCGAGTCAATTACTGATCATAAGCCATGCATGCAAGAAGTTTCAGAGTTTGAACTGTTAATGAATATAATTAATATTTTAGAGTTAGCGTGGCAAATCATTGATCAAACCGTTAATTCTATCATGAGTTGGATAATACTCATAAAAGTAGATTGAACACTGGCAAACAAATTTTATTATAGGTGATTTTTGCATGCAGCAAAATTCGAGTATGCACGTACACATACAAGCACAATATATATGACACACACCACGGCACAATATATCAAATGTTAACTCTACACACGAACTGATACCGAGCTAATTATACAGATTGTTTAATTAGCTCTTTGGTTCAACATAAACCTTATTCATAAGCAAACAATACTGCAGAATACTAGCCAGCACGCGGTATAGCCGACGCCTAACAGTGAGGCCAGTGCTTGCACTTTTTTGGCTTGTGCTTAAAATGTCCATCTGCTTCTCCTGATTCTTCTTCATGGTCGCCGGTGCCCTCGTGGTGGCACGGAGGGTGGTGGCAATGCCAGTGGTGGTGGTGGTGCTCTCCACGCCATCCATCCGCTTCAGCGTCGCTCTCTTCCAAAAATCCAAGCAGTTAGATATATGCATCATGAACATATATATATCCACTTCACCAATTGATCATGGAAAGATTATACTAAATAATATTAAATAACAAGATACATGCATCTTATTATTGACACAAAAGAAATAATGATAGTATGCGAGAGACAACTTCTAGTAAATATTTCTCAACTTTTACTTAACATAACAAAAAAACTAATAAATGCTTTCTAAAAACTCTTTTAAACACTACCGAAGACGAACAAAGAGTCAGCATTAAGGAAGCTGCGCGCTATAAAATGTTTGAACTCACTAGTTTCAGTGACCGTCGTCGTCGCGGGATCAGCTCGAGCAGCAAGTGAAACCATGCTGGAAGATATCAGCATCATTACAGCAAACAGAAGGCCAAGAAACATTAAACTCTTGGAACCCATTTTTCTACACAGTATATATTATTGGTGTAATATTGAAGTTCTGATCAAATCTTTTGATGAAAAATGTTTCCAAGAGTTGTCCCAATTTATAGGCGAGCTTCTGCATACAACGATTGACTAGTTGGATATATAGAGGAGTCAAGATTTTATGTATAAATAATCAAATAATATATATGATCAGTTTCATCTGAGGAAGTAACTATTTGTTTACTCTTTTTTAATTTCTTGTATCACAATTAATCTCCATGACCAGGCTTAATTATATTATCTCCAAGTTATATATAAGTACAGCTTAATTGCCTGCCGTCGTATATACGAGTCAATAGACCGCATAAGTGGACAAGTATGTTCTTTGATCTGATGATCAGAAGAGCTATTTAAATTATAATAAATCTTAACATGCATGTAAATTAAATACATTCTAAAATTGAAATAATGTAGTTTTAAAAAATATTATAACGGATGATAATTATACAACTCAAATATCTTGTTTTAATGGTTTGTCACAGTTGGCTGTAAGAAAAAAAACAAAACAAACAAAAAATATGTTCTCAAAAAATGAGCTCATCAATTTCCTCGAATGTGTATCTAAAAATAAACATTTATATTATTATATATAATATATGTAGAGAACACTTTAATTCGATGGTTGATTGATTCATATTTCAATTATAGCACGATAGCCAGTAGTTTCTTATTATTTCCGGCGAATTCATGTGTGGGTAATTAATTTTAAAATAGAAACTTCAATAATTTTTTAATTAAATATTACGTGAAAAAGATTATTGTGAGAAAGTAGGTAAGATATATATGTAGATAAAATTTGATACGACAAGAAATGGAATTCTAATTAGTCAAAAACTTGAGAAAGTGAGATTTGATTGATTCAAATTAAGACGGCTAATCATAATATAAAATATTATCCCTAATTTTTATTTGTAAAATTATGATAAACTTTGCTAAAGACTTCAACGTGAAAACTGAAATTTATAAATTTATTAGGAAAAATAAGTTTTTTGGTCCATTAAGTTGTCCATGTTTTGGTTTTGGTCAATTATCTTTTTCGATATGGGTTTTGGTACACTAACTTTGCATTTTCAGTGTTTTTCGGTCTAACTGCATACGTGTCAATTTTTTATTGGTTCAAAATGATGACGTGAACTAATCAGAAGCTGACACGTATGCAGTTGGATCAAAAAACACGAAAAATGCAAAGTTAATATACCAAAATCCCATCCAAAAATTTAATGGACCAATACCTAAATGAGGTAAAGTTATTGAACCAAAAAACTTATTTTTTTTTAACATAAATAGGATTTTCAATATATATGAAAATTGAACTTCATAAATAAATATTAATTATTTTACTTTGCTAATTAATTTAGGATAATTGTGTAAACTATCTGTGATGTACCGAAATGGTTGAAAACGTCATATGAAATAATTTTGAACAATTAACTCTGTACTTTTACAAATTTTAGTGCATACACTCTAAGTCCTCATTTAGTCAAATAAAATTACATAAAGTCGAAATCGTCCCCGCTTTGTACCTGCGTCACGTAAGTTTTCCTTTGTTTTTAAGGTCATTGAACTTCGATCGACGGTTTCAAGTCGAGAATGAAAAATATAACAGGTGAAGAGGAAAATGATTTTTCTATATATACTGGTATTTAAGGGTACTTTAGACATTTATTTTCGTTAAATACATAATCATTCATTTATTTGTACTAGTACACTAAGCACATAAATTACATGTGCACATAATATAATTTTATAAAAATAATAATTAAAAATTAAGATAGTGGGATAGTGGGGATAAGATGTGGAGTTTTTAAATCCTAAATTAGATTTTTACCTTTTTATCATTGAATATATTTGAAAGAATTATAACGATAAATTTGAAAATCTATTAAAATGACCAAAGTTAGTTACTCTAATGACTTTATCAATTATAATATAGTAAAGATTAGTCAGCGCGTGGCTTGCAAACACGGGCAGACCTATGTGGAGGGTTGGACCGGGCTTCAGCCCAGAGTCTTAGCCCACACACACACACACACACACACACACACACACACATATATATATATATATATATATATATATATATAAGCCTTCTGAATTTTTATGAAAAATAGGATATTATAGAATTTGTATTTTAATATAAATTAAAATAGAGCTATTTAATTGCTCTAACAATGACTATATATTATAAAAACAATAATAATTAGTTTCTTATGATACAAACCGTGTGAAATTTAAATTGGTTAAATGAACAACTATTAATATATATAAATAATATTCTAATTGCATTTGTATTATGAACATTAATTAAATTAAAAAAATTATACCTTATCTTATGAAAATAATATAAATATTTTATGATCTTCACGCAACTCAAAAGATAAATATTCAATCATTTATAAAATTTTACACAATTTATTTTAAAAAAAAACAAAATTTAATTTAATTATTATAATATAATAAAATGTTTTCAATATATTTAATGAATAGTAATATTACCGATTATGATTTAATTTTTTTCTACTATTACTAATATTAATAAGGTTTGGATTAAAAAATATATATATATAATTTAAAACATAGAAGCTAAGAAAATAAAAGATTAATTAACACAATGACACTTGTAACTTGACTTCTCAATTTTTTTATCCATAAATTTTTTAATGTGAAATCCAACCCTTGCAAAAACGGACAAATTGTGTATATGCTTAAGATTTGAAATTACAAGAAGTTAATAACACACGACTTTTTCATAGTTATTTTCAACAATATTGGGATTGCACGTGATTAATAATGTACACAATATTGTCTCATTAAGATTACTATGCTCACGAAATTTATTGTCACTTATTGTTAGATACCAACTGTTAGCTCATGTATTGTGTCTATATCCTTTTAAAATGTTGTCGAAGGGAAAAAAATAAATTAATAGGAAGAAAAATTTTAAATTAAAAATTCTTTGGGCAAGAAAATGTATTGTGTCCTACACAATATTTACAACAATTTCTATTTTTTGTGAGATGGTCAGAACAATGAAATTTAATTATTGCGAGTAGTTTTGAACTCAATACCTCGTCTCAAAATTTAAAACTATGTAAAAAATAACAATGCGTAGTTAATATACTATTCGCCATGGCAAATTTGGACCAAAATTATATAGTTTCTAAATATCAAAGTAAATATAAGATATTCGTCTTAGTTGGTTAATTAATTAGTAGGTAAGTGCTTCATTTATTGTTAGGAGTTCGCACCTCTACAATGCACATGATTTAATTTGCTCGGTACAGTTTACCTAAATAACATGCATGGTTCGTTGACTATTGTGCTAACTCGAAGATTTACTCCAATGTGCATCAGTGGGTATAAGCGACTATTTTATATATATGTGTGTGTAACAAAACATAAATTAAAATATTTTCCTTCAATCAAAATTTATGGACATTAAATTGTTTGCGACTATTATATATATAAAGTTTTGACATTTGATCCCTGCATCATAGTAGTTTTTATTTTATACATATATAATATTTAATTTTTTTGCATCTCTATAAATTATAATATTTTTTCCTTCAATCCAAATTTAAAAATTAGACCGTTTTACTTCAACGTACGAGTTGTCGCTAATTAAAAAAAAAAATCAATAGTTAAGAGGACAAGGTCGAATTACACATAGCTAGCCATGCTGCATGGCAAGAATTAGTTCCATAGTTTGAACGTCGAAATAGTGGCTAAATTATTTAGCTAGCTAGGTAATGTAGAATTATAATAAACCGGAAAAAAAAAAACTTTATTATGGGTGATCTTTCAAAAAATCACTTCGGACGTACACATGATACAAGCACATATAAATATATATATATGACACAAACCACAGCGCAATATCAAATGATAACTCAACAGACAAACTGATACTGATCATCTGCTAATTGTACAGAGTTTAATTATCTCTTTGGTCCAACATGCAAGAACCTTATTCATAATCATGGTTCGCAGAAACAGTATCGGAACGGCCGTTTCGGAACGAGGTCTACCTTGACCTTGTTCCAATAGTGCTTCACGTGGATGATTTAGGGGGACGTTTTCTGCAAGGAAAGCGGCGTTTTAACGGTGGAACGGCGTGGGGCGGTGGAACGAATCGGTTTTTCCGGAAAAATCGGAGTGGAAAATGGCGGCTATGAGCTGTGTTTCCCTTTGCGGCTGTGTCTCTGCGTATAAGGTAGTGTTTGCAACTTTTAAAAATAAGTGATTATGAAGATTTTCTTCACAAATTTGTCTCGATAATCACTTATTTTTAAAGGTTGCAAACACTATCTAAGTGTGTTGAGGAAATGTGAGAGACGATGGATTAGGTCAGGCCGTTTGTTTTAATTAAATGGGCTGGGCCGGGTTAACATTATTTTTTTGTTATTTTATCTTAGGTTTATATTATATTAAAGTTTATTATATTATAATAATTTATAAAATAATAACTCATTATTTCATGTATATAAATATAAATAATGAAATTGATTTTTTATATTTAATGTATATATAATATTATATTTCATGTAATAAATAATTAAAATAATTCTATTTTATTTCAATTTTTTTAATTCCAGATTATAGTGTTGAAGAAATTTACCTTCACAAGTTTTATAAAAATAAATTATGTTTAAAAACATTGATTTATTTGTATATATCTATATACACTAGTAGAAAAATCGCAAAAGACTTCAGTTACTAACCAAAGTCGTAAATAGATAATTACCGAAGTAGTGTTACGTGAAATAATATGTATTGTTTTACTTCGCATTATAACCGAAGTCGTAGCATTGAAATTACCGAAGTCTTTGCGAGGTTCATGGAGCCAAAACCGGTTCAGGATTGGGCTGATGCCGAAGTAAAAACATATATTTTACTTCGATAATTTAATTAATTAACGAAGTAAAATAAAATCATTTACTTCGTTAATTTCATAAATTACCAAAGTAAAAGATATGTTTGTACTTCGTCGATTAATGAAATTGCCGAAGTAAAAAAAATGCTTATACTTCGACAATGACACTAATTGACGAATTAGAAGAAGTTTTTACTTCGGCAATTTCACTAATCGACGAAGCAAAAAAATATCTTGTACTTCGATAAGTTCAATAATTGATGAAGTAAAAGATATATGTTTGCTTCGTCGATTAGTGAAATTGCCGAAGTAATAGAAGATATATGACTACATCATTTATATGGACTGATGAAGCAAATTCTTTGAACGACTTCATAGCTACGGCTTTATGGTGAAGTAAATTATTTATTTAACTTCACTATTTAATTTTAGTGAAGTAAAAACATATGTTTCGCTACATTAAAATTTAGATACAATAATGTCACAATATAAATATATTTTTGAAACTCAAAATAGACTAATAAGATTAATAAATTATTCATCTCAAAACGACAAATCCATACATCAAAAAGTATATCCACCAAAATAACCCAGAAGTATGCATGTATCCACAAGTATTTCCACAAAACTAAAAGTGTATTCAAACAGAGAAAACAAAGTATTATCCCAATGTACATGACACGTTTAGGCACCTAAATATATAGGAGTAGACGAATTCACCTCATTCACTTCTAACTTCATCAAATTGATCTTGGCTGTAATGTTCTCGATGGATCATGCAAACTAAAATGTAAAAAAAAGATATATGTTGATTTATTAATTTAATAAAAACTAATATAAAAAATTTTATTTATAAAACGTGGGTGAAATTGAAACTTCTGATTTAATATTTTGATATATATAATATTATGCATTCGAGAAGACATTATATGTTGATTTATTAATTTAATAATCCATGTATTATATATATTTATCATCATCATTATTAATGTAATCTATACATTATTTCAAAAGTTTATTAATTTTTTTATATTTTTCGTTTTTTTTAAATTCGTTTCGCGACCGTTCCGTGAAATTTCAGTGGAACTGGAACGGCAACCTACGCGACGCTCTCCGCGACCGCGATTGCGAACCATGTTCATAATCAAACATTATATATTGCAGAATACTAGTAATTTTATGCACACGATATAACCGAGGCCTAACAGTGAGGTCAGTGCTTGCACTTCTTAGGTTTGGGTTTAAAATGTCGATCTTCTTTTCCTAATGCTTCCTCATGGTCTCCGGTACCCTCGTGGCACGGAGGGTGGTGGCAGTACTGCCATGGGTGATGGTGGTAGTAGTGCCCTCCATGCCATCCATCCACTTCAGCATCTCTCTCTTCCAAAAAATCCAAATTATAGTTAAACGGTATATATATATATATAATATTTTAGATGTCCAACCAATGATGCCCAACTCGTCCTAAACCACTAAAACCCGATAACATATTTTAGTTATGAGGAAAAAAAACAACTAAAACCCGGGTCGGGAACGAGGTGGGAAAATATTGTTGGGCAGCTGAAAAGTCGTCTATATATATATATAGTGTTTGCAACCTTTTATTAAGAGAATTTTCATAATTAATCACTTATTTTTGGATGTTGCAAACACTATCATAATATATATGTCTCGAGCATCATTTGATCATGGTAATATTATGTACTAAAATTCAATAACAAGATGCATCTTATTATTGACACAATGATCAAGGATCCATGGATTTTGTTGTTAAATTTTCAAACATAAAAATGTAAAGAAACGAAGATGAACAATATAAACTCTTAACTCATTAGTTTCAGTGACAGTCGTGGTCGTCGCAGCATCAGCTCGAGCAAAAACTGAAACAATGCTGGATGATATTAGGATTATTACAGCAAATAGAAGGCTAAGAAACATTAAACTCTTGGAACCCATTTTTCTACACAATATTATTTTGTAATATTCAAGTGCTGATGCATAAAATCTTTTTGGATGAAAAATGTTTCCAAGAGTAGTTGTCCCAATTTATAGGCCAAACGCAAGAGCTTCCGCATATATACAACTATTGACTAGTTCGATGAGTCAAGATTTTATGTATAAACAATCAAATAATATGATCAGTTTCATCCGAGGAAAGTAACAATTTGTTTACTCTTTTTTTAATTTCTTGTATTACATGTTAATCTCCATGACCAAGCTTAATTATCTCAAAGTGTTATATAAAAGTACAGCTTGTGTGCATGTACGAGTCAATCGACCCCATGAATGGACAAGTATGTTCTTAAGTTGTTTGATATGATAAGAAGAGCTATTTCAATTATAATATTATTATTGTCTCGATTGTTTAGCTCAACTGGCTAACAAAAAAACAGGTGCATGTCTCATGTGTTCTCGAAGATTGAGCTCAGTATATTCTTAGGATATTTCCCCGAATATATGTGTATCTAACCATCCACGTTTATGTATAATATTAGTCTTCGGCTCCACGAGTTGCGTATTTCTACCGTTTGTTTTTTTAACAAATAAATAAATAAATAAATAAATTTGAAAATATAAAAAAAAACATTTTACTAAACAAATATTCACAAAATGTTGTATATAGATATATCAATTTTACATAATGAGTGACATTTTTGTTAAAATAAAAAAATATATTTGAAAGGGCATAAAGTTAGTGTCATTTTGATAAATAATCAAATATCTAATGGCTAAAAAAGAAGAAGCCATATAAAATGACTAATTTGCTTAATAATTTTGGTTTTCTTGAAATTATATTAGGATATAATGATAATTTTGAATCAAACTTAACCAATTAGTTGAAAGTTAGTTAATTAAATGGTTTCTACTATAATAATATAGTAAGATTAATTTGCATATGAGTAATTAAAATCTAGCCTATAATAATTAATATTTTTTAAAGCTGGGTTGTAAATTGAGCTAGTTCCCTAAATTGAGTTGAAATATATAAAATATGATTATGTTTTATGTGAGACGGTTTCACGGTTCTATATCTGCAGGGGCGGACCCAGAAATATTGGAAGCAATTAAGAGCGGAGCACGTGTTGATCCGTCGGGTGGTAGCTTAGGTGACCACTTTGTTTTCTCTATTTTGTATACATTAAATTTAGTTTATTTTGTCAATATCTATGTTAACAATTTAAAAAATAAAAAGATACAAGTTAAACATATTAAAAAAATTGAGAGATCAAAAAAAATTAATTCAGGTAAAATAAAAATCTAATTATGTTAAACGATGCAATTCATAAAAAAATCACGAATATATAATTTATATCATTAAAATACAAGCATAAAATTTAAAATATTATCATCAATACGTAATAATTTATTATATTATTTGATAAGTCTCCAAATAATTTTATTTTTTAATATATAACACCAATATGTATTAAAATTGGCATGTATTATATTTTATTTTATTTTATTATATAAATAATACAAAATATAATAAAAATTTTGTATGAAAAATTGAGGGCCGGGGCCTGTGCCCCTGAACCCTATATGGGTCCGCCTATGTATATCTTAAAATATATATATCGACCTAATAATGAGGCGATCTTATTTTGTGTAAAAATATAAATAGCATATATTTCCATCGTTACGTTGATTAATTCATATATATTTCAATTATAGCACAATAACAATTTTTTTCTCAATATTTCCGGGAAATTCATGTGTGATTGATAGTAAAATGTACTTGATTCTAGAAACTTCAATAATTGTTTATTACAATCCGTGAATAAGATTAGGGAAAATTGCAAATTTAGTCATGTATGTTTGTCACTTTGCGATTTTGGTCCTTTATGTTTTCACATTTCAGTTTTAGTCCTGTATGTTTTGATTTTTGGCAATTTCGGTCCTTTTTCTTCGAAAATGCTGACGTGGCACTGTACACGTCAGCTCCACATCAGCATTGAATTGGTGCCACGTCAGCGCCACATCGGAAAAAGAACTAAAATTGCCAAAAAAATAAAGATAGCGGACTAAAACTGCAATCTGAAAATATAAAGGACCAAAATCGCAAAGTGACAAACATACAGGACCAAAAAAGCAATTTTCCCATAAGATTATTTTGATAAAAGTAATTAAGTACGTATATATATATATACGTAGATAAAAATTAAGAAAGTGAGATTTGATTGATTCATAACACGACTAATAATGTCATAAAATAAAATGGGAGTTAATATTTATAACACTGCAAAGCAGCTGTATTAACTTAAGGTTCTGGGATCGAATCCTGGTCGGGCTCATGCACGAGCTGTTGTTTTGGCACGTGACGCAGGCCCGGCCCTCCGCGGCTTTCTTTGTGGTTCAAGGGGTGTGTGTGGTGGCGGAGTTCTGCGGTCTGAAGGTGGCTCTGGACAGGAAGAAGTGGCGGCTGCGGTCGTCGGTGCGGTGGTTGTTGACGGTGGGGTTTGTGGTGGGGACTAGCTAGCTTCTGGCTTTTCTTTATGATCCAAGGGCTATCATTTAGCCTTGGAGCAAATAGCACAGAATATTCCTAGCTCCGTTAGCGTCATCTTTCCAAGAATTCAAAGAGTACTTAAATTCAAGCCAATTTTATTTATTCACAGCATAATTTCGTTTTGCGTTCTAGCTAGTTTCGATCCAAATAAAAAAAACAACTAATTTTCCTTCAATCCAAATTACAAAACTTAGAGATCTACTTTAACAAGTTGTAGCTGATAAAATAAAATCAAGATCTACGCACAAGTTAATAACGTACTGATCATAAGACATGCATGCAAGAAATTCCATTGTTTGAACTTCGATTTAGTGGCTAAAGTATATATATATTTAGCTAGGTATAGTAGGGTTAATTATGAGCATACTTAATATTATAGAGTTAATGTGCATGGCAAATCATTGATTAAACCGTTAAATCTATGATTGAAAAGTAATAGGCTATAATAAACTCGCAAACAAATTTTATTATAGGTGATTTTTGCATGCAGCAAAAATCGAGTATGCACGTACGTACACATACAAGTACATATATACACAGCACAATATATATCAAGTGATATATAACTCAACACACGAACGTAACAGATACCGAGCTAATTAAATTATACAGATCATAGTTTAATTAATTAGCTCTTTTGGTCCTACATGAACCTTATTTATAAGCAAACATTGCATAATACTAGCTAGCCACCTTATTTATAATTAAGCAAACATTGCAGAATACTAGCTAGCCAGTACTCGAGCCTAACAGTGAGGCCAGTACTTGCACTTCTTTGGTCTGGGCCTCTTAAAATATCTATCTCCTTCTACTGATTCTTCTTCCTGGTCGCCGGTGCCCTCGGGGCACGGAGGGTGGTGGCAGTGGTGGTGGTGGTGGTGATGGTGGTGGTGCCCGTACCCTCCATCCACTTCAGCGTCGCTCACTTCCAAAATCCAAGCAGTTAGATATATATTAATTATATATATATACTCGATCATGATCACCATTAATTGATATATCATGGTAAGATTAATATGCACTAATTAAAATTAAATAACAAAATGCATGCATCTTATTATTGACACAATGATCCATGGATTTTGTTGTTAAAACTTTTTCAAAAAAAAAAAAAATGTAAAGAAATAATGAAGATAAGTGTTTGGTAAAAATTACTTAACTTTTCTTTATAAAATTTTTAATTTTCAAATTTTGTTAAATAAAAGATTGAAAAATAAAATTTCTAAACGAAAAAAAGAGTCAACACTTAGAAAGCTGCATGCTGTGAATTATCTTTAAACTCACTAGTTTCAGTGACCACCGTCGTGGTGGTCGCGGGATCATCAGCTCGAGCAGCATTCACTGAATTAATCATCATGCTGGAACATATCAGCATCATTACCGCGAACAGAAGGCCAAGAAACAGGAAACTACTCTTGGAACCCATTTTTCTATTGTTGTTGTATTTGTTGAAGTTCTGATCAAATCATTGTATGAAAAATGTTTCCAAGAGTTGTCTCAATTTATAGGCGAGCTTCTGTTGGGTATCAGTAATGTATGATATGCATGGTTAGGGATAATGGTCGCGGTTATCGTTATGGAATATTTTAATAATAAAAAAAATAAAAATAATTATATAATTCGGAATATTTTTAATACAAAATAATTGAAAAATATATATATACACAAAACGTTTCGTGATGGTCGTGAAATCGGGGTTCCGTCCGTTCTACGACGTCCATGAAATCGTCGATATTTAAAAATAGAATAGCGTCATATTACACAACCATTTTTATGATCATCTGAAACTTTGTTGTAGCATGAGTCGTTTCCGTTCCAAAACCGAAATTCACCTTAAATCCGAAAATCAAAACCGAACAAAATTTCACTGTTCAGTTTGGTTAAAAACCTTTTTTTTTTTTGGTTTTCTGATTCAGATTTCGGTTTAAACTAATTTTCAGTTTTTATTTATTTTTTTCTTTATTTATTATTAATAAAAATAAGTAAATAATTATTTTAAAAATATATAAATGGTTTTTAAAAATAAAAATAAAAACAAAAATCATTTTTTGCTTCGATGCGATTTGATTGATCGATAAAAAAAAACGAATCAAAACAAATCGAACCAAATCAAACTGAAAATCTAAAAAATAAAAAAACAAAACAAAACAAAAGAAAAGAAAACCGAGACGAATTTACAATTCAGTTTTTTGTTCAAATCTATTTTAGATCGATGCGTATGATTAACCAAATCGTGAACAACTTTGATAAAATAACTCATTTATATGCCAACACTATGATTTAATTATCACAAATTCTAGAAATGCCGTACATTAAATGATGTGGCCCTTCATCGACAAACGTGGCCTTCTTACATTGAATGATGCCTACGTTTCACAACTTGATAGACAAACGTGGCCTTCGTACATTGTGTTTCACAACATGATTGCCAACAGACACTAAACTGTACTTGATTGATGATTCTTGAAACTTCATAAAATTTTTAATTAAATTCCGTGAAAATTAAAATATTATTTTGAGAAATTAGTCGGTAAGATATATATGTAGATATATAAAATTCGATACGACAAGAAATGGTTTAATTGGACCCTACGAAGGGGTATTAGTCTTATTATCCTTTCGTAGAGTGTAAAGTCAAGATTGACCAAAAATTAGCTAAAGGCTAGTTTCAACGTTAAAACTGAAATTTATAGATAAATAAATAGGATTTTCAATATATATGAAAATTGAACTTCATAAAAAAATATTAATTAATTATTTTACTTTGGTAATTAATTTAGGGATAATTGTGTACACTATTTGTGATGTACCGAAATGGTTGAAAACTTCATATGAAATAATTTTGAACAAATGATCTATACTTACAAATTAATTTTATCACACACACTTAAGCCCTCATTTAATTTAGTCAAATAAAATTACGTAAATTCGAAATTGTTTCCGCTTTGTGACCTGTGCCAGGTTTTCCTTTGTTTTGAAGGTCATTGTACTTCGATCAAGGATTTTAAGTCTAGAAAGAAAAATATATTCTATACAAGTATATATTTGTGGGTAATTTAGACATTTATCATTGTTCAAATTAAACATGATCATTGATTCATTTACAGTACTAGTCAGTGTGCGGCTAGCAAAAACAGATAAATGGGTGTGTGCTCAATATTTGAAATCACCAAAATTTAATAACTCGCAACTTTTTCGTAGAAATTTTCAACGATATTGAGATTTCACATGATTAATAATGTACACGTACAATTATCCCATTAAGATTCCTATGCTCACTACCAGTTAGCTCATGTATTGTGTCTATAGCCTATTAAAATGTTGTAGAAGGAATAAAAATTAATTAATAGGAATAAAAATTTTAAAAGAAAAATGCCTTGGACAAGAAAATATATTTTCCTACACATATTTACAACAATTTTTATTTTTTTGTGAGATGGTGAGAACTATGAATTTTACTATAATTAGTTTTGAACTCAATACCTTGTCTCAAAATTTGAAACTATATAGCAAATAGCAATGCGTAGTTAAGATAAATTATGAGCGGAAACTAAAAAAAGGAAATTTGTCCATTTATGTGAAAATTTTTGAAAAAATACGTACGATAATTTTCCACGCAAAATATTTAGTTACTGTTTTGAAAAACGGAAATTTCAAATAACTTCTTACTTTTTCTTATAAAGTTTTATGTCACTTAAAAGTTTAAGAAGACATTGGATGCTATTTGCCATGGAAAATTTGGAATAAAAATTAGTTTTAAAATATCAAAGTAAATGTAAGATATTAGTCTTATATAGTTGATTAAGTAGGCAAGTGCTTCATTTATTGTTAAGAGTATGTATCTTTACATTAATGCAAGTTATTTAATTTGCTCAGTGCAGTTTATCTAGCTAACGTTGTTCATTCACTATTATATTGAGTAATTCGAAGGTTTACTCAATGTGCATCGATGAATAGTGACTATTTTATATATATGTGTGTGTGTGTAACAAAAACATAAATTAAAATATTTTCCTACAGTAAATCAGTTGTTTGCGACTATTATATATAATTTTAATCAATGCACTGATCTAGTGGTTTTTGTTTTTGTTTTTTTGTACCATTGTCGCTTACGAAAATCATGTACCATAAGGTGCAGATGATCAAAACTAGATTATTATAAAAATATAAATGATGGACAAAGTTTTTGAATTATGTATTTACTACATTGCCCAAAAACTATTATATTTATTAATTGCATGGGTATTGGGTGGAAAAATTTTGTAAAATTAGGGTCAAATTTGGGATATGAAATTTGTGAAAAATCAATATGTTTCTTTTTCATTTAATTGGTGTTTTTTTATAACATGTTAATTGATGTTAATCAAATTCTTAAAATTTATTCTAAAGAAAACATGCGAAGATTTTATATAGAACTAAAGTATTTCTACCATCTATTTTTTAAAAAATAAATTATTGTTGAATTTTCTAATAATTCTTATTTCTATTAGTTATCACTTATGATTTATGAGTATTATTGGTGATTATTTTTTGTCCTGAAAAATATAGAAGTTCAAGATAAATTAAGAGAGAAGAGAAACTCTAATAATTGTGCTATTGGTTTATAAACATCATATTACATTCTGAAGAAAACATTGGAAGAAAATTATAGATGTAAAGTATTCCACCATCTAATTTTTTTTTAAAAAAAATAATTTATTGCTAAATTTTCTATTGACTATTTTTTGTCATGAAAAATGTAAAAGTACAAGATAAATTTATTGGTGGTTATTTTGTCTTGAGAAATGTAGAACTACGAGATAAAATAAGAGACTAAAAAAATCTTATAAATGTGCTTTTGGTTTTATAAACATCGTATTGCATTTATAAAATTAACTTTATAATTGTATTATAAGTTTAACCAATGAATAAAATATTTTGATTATATAGTTTCATTATTTTTGTTGAAATTATTGATCACATTTCGTACTATCACAATAAATTAAATTAACTAATCATTTAAAAATTTTAGAAATATTTACACATCTATAAAAGTTGGCTTTGAGATAGTATATAGACAGAGAGCATAACCATATATTTTATTAAGAATAAGTTTTACCATTTATTATAATAACAAAAGCATGATGGTCAATTATAAAGAAAATAAAAAATTATTATTTTTAACTCATTAAACACAATATTTTTATTTTTTTCAAATAAAACATCATATTGCATAAATTTAACCTCTATATTATTATAATATAAGTGCAAACAATGAAATAATTATTTTTTATAGTTTCTTTATTGTAAATTATTATGAATATTTGTAGGGCTGTGATACCGAACTAAAATACTAATCTTTCGGGATACCGTACCAAAATTTTTCCAATATATATATATATATATACATTCTTTTGGTATATCGAAATTTTTTTAAGTATCTATACGGTATTAGTATAGATTTTTTTCATACCAAATTTTTGAAATTTCGATATCGATATCGATACCGGTTTGAATTATTTTCATATCAATATTTTTGATACGGTATATAAAAAACCTACCCCTAAATATTTGTATATTTTAAACACAACAATGAACTAATATTTGTATATTATTCTTACATGAACTTTTAACGTATATAACACTTACATTTTTTAATTATTTTTTTTGGCAAGACCGATGCTTTACATCTACAAAAGTTTTCCTTACGAAAGTTTTCCTTACGATTATATATGTATAGATATCATCACCATATATATTAAGAATAAGTTTCACAATTTATTATAATAATAAAATCACATTATATTAGAAAAAATAAAAAATAATAATTTAGGAGTCGAAGAACACATCAAGGGAACTTGAAAACGCATCCGACTCGTTAAGAATTCGGGCATATACATTCAAGCTATCAGAGGTAAACTGAATTTCTTCAATTTACCCACTCAGTCTAGAAAACTAACAGAAACATTTCAAAGCTTATATTTAGGAGTCGAAGAACACAAACTCTTACATTAGTATATAAGATCAGTGAGGATCACATTGTGCTAAGTAGTTGAATCCTAACTTTTGGTGATAACAAAGCAGTATATCATTGTTATAGGATTACCGTTAATTCAATGTAAAAACAGGTTTATGTCAGCCGATCGCAGAGACATCAACTGCCCAATATGTCAACCGACCAATTAAGGATATCTACCGAATTGAAGACATCTAACGTAAGGATATCTACCGATTTGAAGACATCTACTGATTTAATTATGTCTACCGACTTGAATATATCTACCAATCTAAGCATATCTTACGACTCTTCTGTCTCGACATTACAACCAGCCCTCAGATAACAAGCGCTCTAAATGCCTATTAAAGTCACACATGGCAAACATTGATGTCAATCGAGTACAAGTTTATATCTACCGTCTCAGAGATGCCTACCAATCTTCTAAGCCACGAATATTGACTAGCAGATGTTTTACAAAACAACTTAAATGCGAAAGGATAAGCATTTAAGCAGCCGTTTGATAAAAATATCACAAGCCGTATATAGTATTTATTATGGTGACATTTGTAACGCCCCAAATTTGACGATTGTCCTCACTGTATCACTATGAGAACGCTGTGTTCTGAAGGAGGGGTGATTGTGAGACCCTTGTCCCACATGGGTCAATCATTTTTGTAAAAAGCGAGGACAAATACAAAGTAGTTTCTACAAGGCCCATTGTGCAGTCGTGCAAGACCGAGCGGGGCCCAAGGCGTGACACATTGAATAGACAAAATGGCAACTCCAGTACAAATATTCAAACTCTAGCAGACTTAACTCCGTTTAAAGAGGAAACTGCTCTGCTACAGTATCTGTGCGATAAGACATCTCTCACAACGTTGACAAAAAAAAACTAGGACAAATTGCACATATCGAAGAAAAAGAGACGTTGGAAGACTGAACTATATATATCAGTGCATTATGCTAAGAAGAAATAGAAGTAAACCAACACATTATCTAAGTTATCAATCTTGAGCACTCGAAAAGTATTCAACACTCAATAACTCAGTTAACCCCTCGCAAAGCATAATCATATCCGATCTTCAAGACATCTTTTCAAGGGTTACTCAAATCCATTTGTTGGTTGAAGAGAATCAGCTGCACTCTAAGGATTTGAGAGTCTACGTTTCCAAAGCTTAGTCACATACACCATCATTCGAAGAAGTTTGATAAGAACTTGAGATCGTAGCAGTGTAATATAGAAGATCTCTTTTAAGCTCCGAGCATCCATAAACAAACATTTGCATATTTATGATTACTGTCTTGCACTACTTTTCAAATATTATCACCTAGCTTAGTGAGAGAAATTTCCGCACTATCATATAGTAGCTCTTATTCTTCTAATAATATGAGAAAAATCGGTTAAATAGACTAATATATACTTAATTAACATAGTTTTAAAACTTAATTTTTAAAAGTGTGTATTCACCCCCCTCTATACACACACACACACACTGATGTAACACAAGTGTTGTATCTGTAATTTATCAGTTGAGCTGCTGCAAATCTTATTGTAACAAGAATCAGTCGTGAACTGAGTTCTTGTAGTCTAGGAGTTCTGGGATAGACGATTGTACGTAAGCCCTAGTCTTGGAGTAGGATGTTGCAAAAATGTTGTAATAATCAAAGTTTTATAGAGTGAATCCTTCTGAAGTGGAAAAAAGTGTGACGTAGGAGTACTAAAAATCTCCGAACATCCAGAAACAAACTCTTGTGTTTCGCTCTTTTTTCTATCACTCTCACCCACTCATGATTCTATTTGATCTCTGTTCTAATCTGTTAGTTGGTCTCTTTTCGCACTTATCCAAGTTGATTGATTAACATAGACACGCGAGAAGGAAAGGATTCAGTTGACCAACCTCAACTGAAATGTATCTTGAAGATTAAGAGGTCAATTGTTAAAGTGCAAATCATTTTACCTAGCAGAACACCCCTGATCAACCAATCCTATCAAGTGGTATTAGAGCAAGGCTCCTTCATGTTTATGTACTTATATCAATGGACGCATTCGGATAAATTGCTAAAATCTTCTGGTATACAACTGTTGAGAACTGCACTGCCAAAACTGGGAAAACATTTTCAACAGCTAAAAATCTTTTACGGTAGCAGTTGATCAAGCTAGAAGATGAAGAGATAAAAACTGAAGAAAGCATAAGTCCATAAATAGAACCTATTGAAGATCCATGTTGTTCAGATAAAGCTATGTGTAGAGATGAAGATGGTGTTAACTGAGAAGTTTTTTACAATCAATTTGACCTAATATCTATCTAAAACTTGAAACTATGTTCAGTGGTGTATACTTAAAATAAATTATGTGCCAAAACCAAATAAAAAAAATTAAATTTATCAATTTACGTGAAAAATATATAAATGATCATATTAGTTTGTTTGTTTATTTGATATGATATATATATATAGTTGTACAAGATTCAAAAAGATGAGAGAAGATTTTCATATATATCATAATGTGTCACTAGACGAGTCACCCTTGAATGTTTGGTGTTCATTGATAGAAAAACAAAATGCCTTCCTCACCAAGTATTTGGAAGAAAAAAACCCAGAGTTGCTCTATCGAAAAACACTTGTAAGTTTTTTACAAACTTGGATAATATGATTCTAATGATCATTAATTAGTAACTTTAAATTTTGTTGATTCAACATGATTCCTTCAATGGATCATATTTTGAATCGACTTGCACACAACTATTGAAAGCCGTGCATTCAAGACACTTTGGGGTGTTCTACGCCACGAGAATCATATTCATTTTGAATGGTGATGAGAATTTAAAGATAGAATGTATGAAACTATTTCATAATATGAAAATTTTGGCTGAGATGAATTTGTATAGAAAAAACAAAAAAAAAACAAAACAAATTTTGAGTAGAATATGGGTGAAAAATTCTATTTTGAACCAACCACACATATTTTGCAAAACGCAACACCAAAACCATTGGAGATCTGGTTGGAGATATATGGACAATATATTGAAGTGTCCCGCTTGCTGTGCAGATAGAGAATCTTGCTACTTGAGTGAGATGACATAGAACATAGACATTTCTTTATTGAACGTCCCTCACTCTTTTTTTATTTTGCGTACGTACGCGTCTCTCAGGCCCCACGTGTCTACAGCCTTTTTTAAAAAAATTGTTTTTTTAATGTTATTATTTTATGATTTGTCTACATGTTTTCTCCCAACGGAATGATTTTGTATTTTTATTATATTTGTTAATTGCAATTTAATTTTTAATTAAATTTGAATTAAGTAAAAAAAATTAAAAAACTAACAGCTAGTTAACGTCTAATTTGAAATCTCATCTATAAATACTTGCCAATGTGTACACCTAATTTTTTTCCAACTCACTACACTTTCAAATTATACTTTTCATATTCTCCCCATCTAATTTTTTTAAGTTCGTATAATTATATTTTCTATCCAAAATGGATGAAAATATGAAGGCATTTCTTAAAAATCTATTGAATTTTACATACAACCGCAATAAAATTCATCTTTCCAAATCCACAAATTCCACCAAATCATCAATATCCACATCCATTTCCAAATATTCAATTTTCTCCAAAAAATAATCAAAATTTCCAAGGTTTTCGAAATTTTATGAATCATCCGAATTATGTCTCTAAGGTCCACATCAACCTCTTCCAACCGAATATTGGCAAAACATGAGTCATCCACATTTCACACCACCAGTTGCCCAAGGCTAAGGTAACTCACACATAACTGGTATGCATTTTATTAGGGCAACCATAATGGGTGTTATTGACACCCAATTAACACTCATTTTCCATTATTCTCCATTGTGTCGCCCACTCATGAGAGAGAAGGGACGTTTAGTGTATTGAACGTCCCTCTCTTTTTTGTGTTTGGACGCGAGGGGGAGCTCCCCACGTGGGTCTCGCGGGTCTGCAGCCTTGTTCTTTTCTTTTAATTTTTTTTTGTTTTTAATAGTATTATTTTATGATTTGTGTACATGTTTTATTCCAATAGATTGATTTTGTATTTTATTATATTTTTAATTGCAATTTAATTTTTTATTAAATTTGAATTAAATAAAAAAATATTAAATAATTTTGTAACGACTAGTTTGAAATTCAATTTATAGATACTAACCAATGTGTACGCATAATTTCATTCCAACTTAGTACACTCTCCAATTCTACTCTGAATATTCTCTCCATCTAATTTTTTTAAGTTCCTAAAATCTTATTTTCTATCTGAAATAAATGAAAATATGAAGGCATTTCTTACAAATTGTTTAATTCTACACACAACCAGCAAGAAAATTCATCTTCTCAAAATCCACAAATTCCACCAAATCATCAATATCCACATCCATTTCTAAATAGACATTTCTTACAAATTGTTTAATTCTACACACAACCAGCAAGAAAATTCATCATCTCAAAATCCACAAATTCCAGCTACGACAATGAAAATCTCCTCCAGGTTCAAGCAGCAGAAGGGAAAATGTGATACGGTCACATTGGCACCACACAATCCAAAAGAAGGTAAATCGATTCAACGCAAATTACAATAGTATTTACAGTTCATATCGCAGTGGTCACAGTGACGAAGATATATTGAGATTTGTTTGTTTATTTGATAATGATATTTATAGTTGTAGAAGATTCAAAAATATGGGAGAATATTTGCAGGTATATTATAATGTGTCCGTAGACGAGTCACTCTTAAATGTTTGGTATCATGAAGAACAAAATGACTTCATCGCCAAGTTTTGGAAGCAAAAAATCCAGAGTTGCTCTATCGAAAAGCACTTGTAAGTTTCTTACCAACATGGATAATATGATTCTAATGATCATTAATTTGTGACTTTAAATTTGTTGATTCAGCATGATTCCTTCAATAGATCGAATTTTGAATCGGCTTGCAGACAACTATCAAAAACAGTGCATTCAAGACACTTTGGGTGTTGTACGCCATGAGAATCATATTCATTTTGAATGGTGATGAGAATTTAAAGAGAGAACGTATGAAACTATTTCATACTATGCAAAATTTGGCTGAGATTAATTTGTATGGAAAAAACAAAACAAAACAAATTTTGAGCAGAATATAGGTGAAAATTATATTTTGAACCAAGCATGTATATTTGTGAAACCCAACACCAAAATCATTGGAGATCTAGATGGACAGATATGAACAATATATTGAAGTGTTTCGTTTGCTGTGCAGATAGAGAATTTTGCTAATTGAGTGAGATGACATAGAACATAAATATTTCTTTATTTTTATTAAATGATGTGAAATTTCTTAAATAATGGTAACTGTGGATGTTTATATTATAATTTTATTAGGGCAACTACAATGGGTAATAACACTTATTCTTAATTATTCTCCATTGCGAGTGAAAGAGAGGACGTTCAGAGTATTGAACATCCCTCTCTCTCTCTCTTTTTTTATTTTTATGTACGCACGCGCATTTGGAGGCATGGGGGATTGCCCCACATGGGCCCCATGCGTCTGCAGCCTTTTTTTTTATTTATTTTTTATTTTAATGGTATTATTTAATGGATTTATTTAACTAAATAACCTCCGTTTGACCATGATTTGGAAATATAACCTTCTCAATTTTTCCCTTTGTTTTGTTTTTGCATTTTCTTTGTATTTGAAGGTCATTTTGCTCATCTTTTTTGAAGGAAGGTCATAAATCCAAAACTTTGATTGACCAAGGTCATTTTTCAAACTCTTTCATTATTTAATGATTTATCATTTATGTACATGTTTTCTCCCAATAGATTAATTTTGTATTTTTATTATATTTTTTTAATTGAAATTTAATTTTTTATAAAATTTGAATTAAATAAAAAGTTAAAAAATTGTAACGACTAGTTTGAATCTCATCCATAAATACTTACCAATGTGGACACATAAATTAATTTCAACTCACTACACTCTTTAGTTCTACTCTTCATATTCTTCTCATCTAATTTTTTTAAGTTCCTACAATCTTATTTGCTATCCAAAATGGACGAAAATATGAGGGCATTTCTTATGAATTTGTTGAATTCTACACACAACCCCCAAAAAAATTCATTTTCCCAAAATTCACAAATTTCACAAAATAATCAATATCCACATTCCTTTTCATATATGCAGTTTTCTTCACAAAATGTTAAAAATTTCCAGGGTATTGGAAATTTTATGAATCATCCGTATTATGTCCCCGAGGTCCACATCAACTGCTTTCAGCCGAATATTGACAAAACATGAGTCATCCACATCTCACGTCGCCGGTTTTCCAAGGCTATGGTACCCCACACACAACTGATATGCATTTTCCATCTCCAATACCGAATGAACACGCAACATCGAATTTTGTCCCAGAGACTCAAATTTCTTATCGTGAATCCCCAACACTACAAGAAAACAAGGCTTCAAAGACGGAAAAATCCGTCTCTGAAGCCCATTTTTCTGTCTCAAACAAAAGTTTGGGACGGAAAATTCCGTCTCAAAAATCCGTTGTTGAAGGTGTCGTCTCTGATTTTGAAACGAAAATATTTTGTTTCTAAATTTAGAGATGGATTATAAAACCGTTTATGAATCTGTTTTTAATTTGGTTGAATGCCATTAGTTTTAAATACAAATTTCGTCTCTAAATTTGTCTCAAATCCGTCATTATTCGGTCTCAAATAACATAACAAATATAATTTTATATCATTTATAGATTTGTATTCAAATATTTCATATCCACGCCATTTTGTGAAAAAACAATAACATATACATATTTCTCAATCCGTAAAAGATATAACATAATTAACATTTATATAAATAAATATTTACATCATCCATGTAAATTGAATCAATGATATTGATAAAATAAAATCATAAAAAACTGAATACATCTTCAAATCTCAAAAGCATCAAACCAACTTATTCAAATCTCAAAAGTATGTATGTAAATAAATTTAAAATCCCACAACTAATCTAACCTTCACATCATTCATAACGTCATTCACAGAAACCAGATCCTCATGCAAAACATGATTTGTAGATCCCACCTCTTGAATCATTTTACGAACCATCTGTTCCAGATTTTCTTCTCCCTTTATACTTTCCTTTATCTTCTCTCTGTCTACTTTCTATGATAGCAAGTTCTAATTGCTTCTTACCCTCAATGATTTCTTGCTCCATTCTCTTGGTAGCTGCATAGATTCTACAAATTCTCCAAGACTTTGCTTTCTTTTATGCATCTGTTCAAAAACTTCAAAGTCATCTGCCTCTCATCCCAATTCTTTCATCTACAGTTATATATAATATATATCATATTTCAATATAATATCAAATAAAAAAGGAATTGCATTTTAATGAAATATGAATATCAAATAATATATGTCCAAGTAGATTCTTATCACCATTAGACACCTTTTTTCCATGTTGGCCAAGCTTCTGTAATGGCTCATTTGATATCGTTTGTAGTATCACGAGCAACTTCAATCTCATCTCAACAAATCTAAATATATGAAAATAAAAAAATGTATAGCAATAAAACTAACTAATCCAAAAATATCAGTACTTATAAAATTTAAAAGATGAGAAGTTTTACTTATTCATGACCACAAGTGACTGATGTTCTTCATCATTTGGCAAAATCCGAGACCCTATATTAGGTCCTCTTCGACGAACAATTGATAAATTATCTTCTTCATAACAAGAATGACTTGTTATATCATTTTCTGATGATGGCCTTCTTACCTCCTCGTCCTATGAAAATTAAATAAATTTTATATGTGATTTACTAAACATATATAAGGATACGTCCATTAATAAATAGTTGTTTTATGTAAAAAAACAAGGACAGTAATCTCATGAAACTTCACAAACATGTTTGTATTGACATTATAAAAAGTTCATGGACCTGTGTCTCACTATTTGATATGTTTTTTATTGTTGGTGGCACACGTTGCCTTCGTGAAACATCATCAGAGAAAATACTATTCGACCCGATGTTTTGTTTAGATTGTGTGTGATTCATCGATATCAAGTTTGTATCCTCATGTTGTAGCCTAAGATATTGCCATCTTCTCCGTCCTCTCTCAATTGATCTTCCTCTGCTGGAATCATGGAACCAATATCTTTCCCTCTGTTGGACATACTGCAAATATGTCAAAAATAGTTTAGTGTGGTATTTGCAACCATCCCAATGTCCCATAACGGTTCATCGGCATCCTTGAGTAAGTCAGAGAACTTTTGTGCATCCAAATTGGATGGCTAATCATTATTTATTGCAGCACAATCAAAACCTTGGTCAATCTCATCCATGTTGCAATAAAAATGAAAAGAGATAGAGATTGATTCTTCCCATTTCATTTTTCTCATAAAGTTCTCCCTTAAAAAAATTGTTTGAAGAGAAGCAATGTCACCCCAATAATCCTGTTTTTTTTTGTACAAGTCCCGCAAAAGAAAGACATTTCAAATTTTAGATATAATCCATAATTGCCACATATATATCAGTATTTAGAAGGTCAAAAAAAAATGAAATAATTCATGACATAAAAAAAATAGAAAACGGCGGAAACAAATGCCAAATAATTATAATAACTTTTGTTTTACAATGCCCAAATCTAATAACTAAATTCAGAACTAAAACTAGTTATACAAGAATCACATGTTCTTACTGTCATCAAATTTCATTTGTGCATAATATTGTTTTGATGAAATAACACAACACAGCATGAAATTGCAGAAATTGTGAGAAAATAAAACAATCACAGTATGAATGAAATTGTACTCGAAAAAAGGTTTATTCAATATTTTTCATCACCTTAATGTGAAAAATTGCAGTATTAGGTCTTGGTTGCTATGAAATTGCAAAAATTGAAGCCCTCCCAGCGCTGCCTCTTTCGATTAATTGCTCTCTGAAAACCTTTAATTTACGTTAACCACTTTTGAAGCTCTTCACGATCAATAGAAATTGGATGGATTTGGAAATATTGAAGGGGCAAGAATTTGGGGATTCTGAAGAGAGGCGCAAAGTATGTGCAGCGGAAGAGGAAGTGTGATTTTGGTGGGAGCCCAATTACGTACAGATTTTAGAAGAAAAAAGGATAAAGAGTGTTTTAATATTTTAATTAATTTATAGAAAAAGATGTATAGGTTGATAGGAGAAAAAATAAGACGGATTTTATTCCGTTTCTAGTTTGTATAATTTAGAAACAGATTGTTTTTCTGTCTAAAATATTTACATTTTATAAACAGATTTTTTGACCGAATTAATGCAGTCACAAATTTCGTTTCTGATCTGTATTTATTTTTGTCTATAAAAAGCTATAAAAGAGTTTGTCTCAAATCCGTTTCTAATTCTATCTCAAAATTTTTAAAAATATTGTATTTATTTTAAAGTAAAACTAATTTACATATTCGTCTTAAATCCGTCTCTAATTCATATATTTATAAAACAGATTTCATTTTCGTCTCAAAATTTTTGTCTTTGATGTCGTGTATTCTTGTAGTGCAATCGAGGTGGTAAATTTAGAAAAAAAAAAAAAAAAAAGGTTTCAAATGTTTAGGGTCTGAGAAAGCATTCAACTTGGAAAAAGATTGAAGACGACGTGTTTTAGAGAAGTTTTGTCATAATTAGCGATGATCTAATAATCGACAAGGATCATAAGGTGGATTTTTTTTTGGAGACATGTTGCCATCTACGACAAGGAGAATCTCTTCCAGGTTCAAACAGCAGAAGGGAAAATATTATACGGTCACATTGGCACGACACAATCTAAAGGAAGAAAAATCGATTCAACGCAAATTACAATAGTATTTACAGTTCATATCGCGGTGGTCACAGTGACGAAGATCTATTGTGGTTTGTTTGTTTATTTGATATGGATATATATAGTTGCAGAGAATTCAAAAAGATGGGACAATATTTGCAGGTATATTAGAATATGTCTCTTGACGAGTCATTCTTAAATGTTTGGTGTACATTGATAGAATAACAAAATGCCTTCCTCACCAAGGTTTGGAAGCGAAAAATTCAGAGTTGCTCTATCGAAAAGCACTTGTAAGTTTCTTACCAACTTGGATAATATGATTTTATTGATCATTAATTAGTAACTTTAAATTTTGTTGATTCAACATGATTCCTTCAATGGATCGAATTTTGAATCGGCTTGCAGACAACTTTCAAAAGTAATGCATTCAAGACATTTTGGGGTGTTGTACGCTACGGGAATCATATTCATTTTGAATGGTGATGAGAATTATAAAAGATAAAGTAAGAAACTATTTCATACGATGTAAATTTTGGCCGAGATTAATTTGTTTAGAAAAAACAAAACAAATTTTGAGTAGAATATAGGTAAAAAAAAATTCTATTTTGAACCAACCATGCATATTTTGCGAAACCCAACACCAAAATCATTGGAGATCTGAATGGAGAGATATGGACAATATATTGTGCAGATAGAGAATTTTGCTACTTGATTGAAATGACAAAGGACATACACATTTTTTTATTTTTCATAAAATGATGTGAAATGTCTTAAATAGTGATAACCATGGATGTTTATATTATTATTTTATTAGGACACCCACAATGGATAATAACACTCATTTCTCCATTATTCTCCATTGTGAGAGAAACAGGACGTTCAGAGTATTGAACGTCCCTCTATTTTTTTTATTTTTTATGTACGCACGCGCATCTGGTGGCGTAGGGGATTGCCCTACATGGGCCCCACACCTCTACAGCCTTGTTATTTTTTTTAATTTTTATTTGTTTTTTTAATGACATTATTTTATGATTTGTGTACATGTTTTCTCCCAACTCATAGATTTTGTATTTTTATTATATTTTTAATTGAAATTTATTTTTTATTAAATTTGAATTAAATAAAAATTTAAAAATCTTAACGGATGGATTAAATAAAAAATTTAAAAATTATAACGACTAGTTTGAATCTCATCTATAAATACTTACCAATATGAACACATAATTTCATTTCAACTCACTACACTCTCTAAATTTACTCTTCATATTATCCCCATATATTTTTTTTAAATTGATACAATATTATTTTATATCCAAAATAGTATAAAATATGACGGCATTTCTTTAGAATTTGTTGAATTCTACACACAACTCGCAAAAAAATTTGTCTTCCCAAAATATTCAAATTCAACCAAATAATCAATATCAACATTCATTTTCATATATGCAATTTCCTCCACAAAATGTTTAAAATTTACAAGATTTTGGAACTTTTACGAATCATCCGAATTATGTCCCCGAGGTCCACATTAATTGCTTCTCGCCGAATATTGGCAAAACATGAGTCATCCACATTTCACGCCACCGGTTATCCGAGGATATGGTGCCCCCACACACAACTGATATGCATTTTCCATCTCCGATACTGAATGAACGTGCAACACCAACTTTTGTCTTAGAAACCCAAATTTTCTATTGTGAATCTCCAATCGAGGTAGTAAATTTAGAGATAAAGTGTAACACCCGATATTTTTAATTACATAAATCCGCCTGCATAATTAGGATATTTAATTATTTAAATTTATGATTTATGGGTTAAATAATTATGTGAATTATTTATGCATGATTTAATTTATTTTTAAGCATTTAACCCATAATTAGTGATTTTATGATTTTTAGTATTTTTATTATTTAATCACGTAGACGGGACCGTGGACGGACGAGATGACAACTTTCCACCCAAATTATTTTATGAGTTTTTTTGGAGCCTTAAAATATTATTTTGAGTTTTGTTATCTCAAAATTTTAAGTATTTAATTTTATTTAATTTTAGGGGTCATTTTTATCCAAAATTAGCCAAAATATTGACTTTTAGTATTTTTAAAATTCCCCTAAATTAATATTTCGAGATTTATTTTATGTTATCAGATTTCTAAAGTTTAATTAAGAGTTTAAGTTATATATTAATTATTTAAAACCTTTTTATATTTAATTATTTAACCTATATTCTAATTAACCTAATAAATAAAACCTATTCTACCTAAAAACCCTACCTTAGCCGATCACTCTTTCTCTCCTAGCATCAGCCGTCACCTCCATCGTCTTCTTCACTGAACCAACCTCCAAGAACACCATAGCCATTATTTCGAAGGTTCCAAGCAAGCCAAGGCATCCCGTCGTCGTCCCGTCGTCCCGAAGCCCGTCGTACACGTTTCTAACTCTATAAATCGGTATTAAGGCATGTTTTTCTTCACTTTTCAAATCTATATCAGTGAATGTATGCGTGTGGGTGTGTAACATCAGAATTTTATCATTTGACAGCAAGCTTTTCGAATTTTCTTCATTAATGCTCTCGGTTTTGACTTGTCTTGTTTCATGCTCACGTTTTAGTCATCCATGGCTTGAAGGGGGCTGCTGGCTAGGTCCTACGGGGTCCCTAGGATGTCTAGATGAGTCGGCCATGGTTGGGTTGGGGCTAGAAACCACGGCCGAACGGCTTTTCAGAAAAGGAGCTATGGGGCTGCGCAGACTAGGGTTACGGGAGAAGGGGTTCGGCTTGGGCTATTCAGGGTGCATGGGGTCGGGGGCTGGTTATGGTTCGAACCGGCAGGACCCTGGGGAGGTCCTTCCGGCGGGGCTCCGGCCACGGTGGCCGGAGCTGGGCTACAGCAGGCCGGGAAGGCCTGCTGCTCGTGCGGCCGAGGCGTAGGGGAAGAAGGTAAGTCGGGGTTCGGGTTCTAGGGTTTGTTGGTGGATCCGGGTCGGATCTAAAATAATATGGATTAAGTTAGTTGGGTCCGGGTCCGGGTTATTTTAAGTGGGCTCGGGTATTTTTATTTTTAAGTCTTTAAGTTAATTAGGAATTAAATGGACTAATTAAATTCCCAAAAAAATTTAATTAGTATCATTTAATTTATTTGGGTTCCATTAATTTATTTTGGGTTATTTTATTTATTTTTGGGCTTTGGTTGATTTATGGGCCAAGTTTTAAGTTAATGGGCTTGCATGTCTAGGGCCAGCAGCTGTATCAATCCATGAGAAAATTGCATGTGTCCTGATTATATATTTAATTATTTTTATGCATTTAAGTTATTTTAATATTTATATGTTAGTAAGAAAATTAAATTAAATATATATGAAGGACACACAATTTATTTAAGTACATGCATTCATGAAATCAATTTTTATGCTATGATTTAATTTCTATGGTTGAGCAAATAAAATATTTTAGGTGGAAATTGAAGTAGTGTGGCCATTTATGTATGGGCAGTTTCTGCCATTTATGTATGGGCAGTTTTCTGCCATTTATGTATGGGTGGTTCGCCACCAGCCTCGTACGATGGTTTCTTAGACTGATCAGTCGCACTATGGGTCACACTTACGGATAGGACCATTCGATGTTAAGAAAATAAATGCTCAACAACTCAAGTATGTATGTTATGTATTATGTTATTTATGTTTATTTAAGTAAGTTATGTTATGTAATTTTTAAGCATGCTCATTCATGTATATGTATGTATTAGTATTAAATTGATTTAAATTATTTTTAAACCCTTGTTAGTATGCATGTTGGGCCTCTAGGCTCACTACACTGTTATGGTGCAGGTGAGTACGTAGAGGAGCAGGTTACTCCTACCGGTGGTGAGGATATATGAGCAGCGCTGCAGTAGCCCCGTGACCGTGACAGATTCTGAGTCACCGTGCATGTTGTCATGATAAATTTTAATTATTTTATTTATGCAGTATATTTTTAATTATTGTTTTGACTCAGATGGTTATTTAAAAGAATGCATTTTTCTTAAGTATTTAATTATTTATTTATTTAGTCGTGTATTTATTTTAATTATTTTATTCTGTGCATATATGTATGGGCATATATGTACATATATTTGTTTAGTAGTATAAAAATAAAAATAAAAAAAAATTTCCGCATATTTATTTATTAGAGAGTTAGGGTCGTTTCATAAAAGGTTTTCAAATGTTGAGATTACGAGAAAGCATTCAACTTGGAAAAAGGTTGAAAACGAAGTGTTTGCGAGAAGTTTTGAAATAATTAGGGATGATTCAATAATCGGCAATGATCAGAAAGTGGATTACTTTTGGGAACGTGTTTCCAACTACGACAATGAAAATCTCCTTCAGGTTCAAGCAGCAGAAGGACAAATGTTATACGGTCACATTGACACCACACAATCCAAAAAAAGGTAAATCGATTCAACGCAAATTACAATAGTATTTATAGTTCATATAGCAGTGGTCACAGTGACGAAGATATATTGAGGTTTGTTTGTTTATTTGATAAGGATATATATAGTTGTAGAAGATTCAAAAATATGGGAGAATATTTGCAGGTATATTATAATGTGTCCGTAAACGAGTCACTCTTAAATGTTTGGTGTCATGAAGAACAAAATGTCTTTCTCACCAAGTTTTGGAAGTAAAAAAATCCAGAGTTGCTCTATCGAAAAGCACTTGTAAGTTTCTTACCAACTTGGGTAATATGATTCTAATGATCATTAATTTGTGATTTTAAATTTTGTTGATTCAACATGATTCCTTCAATAGATCGGATTTTAAATCGGCTTGCAGAAAACTTTCAAAAGTAATGCAATAAACACATTTTGGGGTGTTGTAGGCCACGAGAATCATATTCATTTTGAATAGTGACGAGAATTATAAAAGATAATGTATGAAACTAATTCATACAATTTAAAATTAGGCCGAGATGAATATGTTTAGAAAAAACAAAACAAATTTTGAGTAGAATATGGGTAAAAAAAATCTATTATGAACCAACCACGTATATTTTGCGAAACTCAACACCAAAACCATTGGAGATCTAAATGGAGAGATATGGACAATATATTGAAGTGTCCCGCTTGCTGTGCAGATAGAGAATTTTGCTACTTGATTGAGATGACAAAGGACATACACATTACTTTATTTTTCATTAAATGATGTGAAATGTCTTAAATAGTGATAACCATGGATGTTTATATTATGATTTTATTAGGACACCCACAATGGATAATAACACCCCTTTAACACTCATTTCTTCATTATTCTCCATTGTGACTAGGAGAAACAAGACATTCAGAGTATTTAACGTCCCTTTATTTTTTTATTTTTTATGTACGCACACGCCTTTGGTGGCGTAGGGGATTGCACTACGTGGGCCCCACACATCTGCAACCTTGTTTTTTTTTTTTTGGTTATTTTTTGTGTTTTTAATGAAATTATTTTATGATTTGTGTACATGTTTTCTCCCAACGGATAGATTTTGTATTTTTATTATATTTTTTAATTGCAATTTAATTTTTATTAAATTTGAATTAAATAAAAAATTTCAAAATTTCAATGATAGAATTAAATAAAAAATTTAAAAATTGTAACGACAATTTTGAATCTCATCTATAAATACTTACCAATATGAACACATAATTTCATTCCAACTCACTACACTCTCTAAATTTACTCTTCATATTATCCCCATATATTTTTTTTTTAAATTGATACAATATTATTTTATATCCAAAATAGTATAAAATATGACGGCATTTCTTTAGAATTTGTTGAATTCTACACACAACTCGCAAAAAAATTCGTCTTCCCAAAATCTTTAAATTCAACCAAATAATCAATATCAATATTCATTTCCATATATGCAATTTCCTCCACAAAATGTTTAAAATTTACAAGATTTTGGAACTTTTACAAATCATCCGAATTATGTCCCCGAGGTCCACATCAATTGCTTCTCGCCTAATATTGGCAAAACATGAGTCATCCACATTTCACGCCACCGGTTGTCCAAGGATATGGTGCCCCCACACACAACTGATATGCATTTTCCATCTCCGATACTGAATGAACGTGCAACACCAACTTTTGTCTTAGAAACCCAAATTTTCTATTGTGAATCTCCAATCGAGGTAGTAAATTTAGAGATAAACGGTTTTCAAATGTTGAGATTACAAGAAAGCATTCAACTTGAAAAAAGGTTGAAGACGAAGTGTTTGCGAGAAGTTTTGAAATAATTAGCGATGATTCAATAATCGGCAATGATCAGAAAGTGGATTACTTTTGGAGACGTGTTTCCAACTACGACAATGAAAATCTCCTCCAGGTTCAAGCAGCAGAAGGACAAATGTTATACGGTCACATTGGCACCACTCAATCCAAAAAAAGGTAAATCGATTCAACGCAAATTACAATAGTATTTATAGTTCATATAGCAGTGGTCACAGTGACGAAGATATATTGAGGTTTGTTTGTTTATTTGATAAGGATATATATAGTTGTAGAAGATTCAAAAAGATGGGAGAATATTTGTAGATATATTATAATGTGTCCATAGACGAGTCACTCTTAAATGTTTGGTGTTATGAAGAACAAAATGTCTTTCTCACCAAGTTTTGGAAGTAAAAAATCCAGAGTTGCTCTATCGAAAAGCACTTGTAAGTTTCTTACCAACTTGGGTAATATGATTCTAATGATCATTAATTTGTGATTTTAAATTTTGTTGATTCAATATTATTCCTTCAATAGATCGGATTTTAAATCGGCTTGCAGAAAACTTTCAAAAGTAATGCAATAAACACATTTTGGGGTGTTGTAGGCCACGAGAATCATATTCATTTTGAATAGTGACGAGAATTATAAAAGATAATGTATGAAACTAATTCATACAATTTAAAATTAGGCCGAGATGAATATGTTTAGAAAAAACAAAACAAATTTTGAGTAGAATATGGGTAAAAAAAATCTATTATGAACCAACCACGTATATTTTGCGAAACTCAACACCAAAACCATTGGAGATCTAAATGGAGAGATATGGACAATATATTGAAGTGTCCCGCTTGCTGTGCAGATGAAGAATTTTGCTACTTGATTGAGATGATAAAGGACATACACATTACTTTATTTTTCATTAAATGATGTGAAATGTCTTAAATAGTGATAACCATGGATGTTTATATTATGATTTTATTAGGACACCCACAATGGATAATAACACCCCTTTAACACTCATTTCTTCATTATTCTCCATTGTGACTAGGAGAAACAAGACGTTCAGAGTATTTAACGTCCCTTTATTTTTTTATTTTTTATGTACGCACACGCCTTTGGTGGCGTAGGGGATTGCACTACGTGGGCCCCACACATCTGCAACCTTGTTTTTTTTTTTTGGTTATTTTTTGTGTTTTTAATGAAATTATTTTATGATTTGTGTACATGTTTTCTCCCAACGGATAGATTTTGTATTTTTATTATATTTTTTAATTGCAATTTAATTTTTATTAAAATTTGAATTAAATAAAAAATTTCAAAATTTCAATGATAGAATTAAATAAAAAATTTAAAAATTGTAACGACAATTTTGAATCTCATCTATAAATACTTACCAATATGAACACATAATTTCATTCCAACTCACTACACTCTCTAAATTTACTCTTCATATTATCCCCATATATTTTTTTTTTAAATTGATAAAATATTATTTTATATCCAAAATAGTATAAAATATGACGGCATTTCTTTAGAATTTGTTGAATTCTACACACAACTCGCAAAAAAATTCGTCTTCCCAAAATCTTTAAATTCAACCAAATAATCAATATCAATATTCATTTCCATATATGCAATTTCCTCCACAAAATGTTTAAAATTTACAAGATTTTGGAACTTTTACAAATCATCCGAATTATGTCCCCGAGGTCCACATCAATTGCTTCTCGCCTAATATTGGCAAAACATGAGTCATCCACATTTCACGCCACCGGTTGTCCAAGGATATGGTGCCCCCACACACAACTGATATGCATTTTCCATCTCCGATACTGAATGAACGTGCAACACCAACTTTTGTATTAGAAACCCAAATTTTCTATTGTGAATCTCCAATCGAGGTAGTAAATTTAGAGATAAACGGTTTTCAAATGTTGAGATTACGAGAAAGCATTCAACTTGAAAAAAGGTTGAAGACGAAGTGTTTGCGAGAAGTTTTGAAATAATTAGCGATGATTCAATAATCGGCAATGATCAGAAAGTGGATTACTTTTGGAGACGTGTTTCCAACTACGACAATGAAAATCTCCTCCAGGTTCAAGCAGCAGAAGGACAAATGTTATACGGTCACATTGGCACCACTCAATCCAAAAAAAGGTAAATCGATTCAACGCAAATTACAATAGTATTTATAGTTCATATAGCAGTGGTCACAGTGACGAAGATATATTGAGGTTTGTTTGTTTATTTGATAAGGATATATATAGTTGTAGAAGATTCAAAAAGATGGGAGAATATTTGCAGGTATATTATAATGTGTCCGTAGACGAGTCACTCTTAAATGTTGGGTGTCATGAAGAACAAAATGTCTTTCTCACCAAGTTTTGAAAGTAAAAAATCTAGAGTTGCTCTATCGAAAAGCACTTGTAAGTTTCTTACCAACTTGGGTAATATGATTCTAATGATCATTAATTTGTGATTTTAAATTTTGTTGATTCAACATGATTCCTTCAATAGATCGGATTTTAAATCGGCTTGCAGAAAACTTTCAAAAGTAATGCAATAAACACATTTTGAGGTGTTGTAGGCCACGAGAATCATATTCATTTTGAATGGTGATGAGAATTATAAAAGATAATGTATGAAACTAATTCATACAATTTAAAATTAGGCCGAGATGAATATGTTTAGAAAAAACAAAACAAATTTTGAGTAGAATAAGGGTAAAAAAAATCTATTATGAACCAACCACGCATATTTTGCGAAACCCAACACCAAAACCATTGGAGATCTAAATGGAGAGATATGGACAATATATTGAAGTGTCCCGCTTGCTGTGCAGATAGAGAATTTTGCTACTTGATTGAGATGACAAAGGACATACACATTACTTTATTTTTCATTAAATGATGTGAAATGTCTTAAATAGTGATAACCATGGATGTTTATATTATGATTTTATTAGGACACCCACAATGGATAATAACACCCCTTTAACACTCATTTCTTCATTATTCTCCATTGTGACTAGGAGAAACAAGACGTTCAGAGTATTTAACGTCCCTTTATTTTTTTATTTTTTATGTACGCACACGCCTTTGGTGGCGTAGGGGATTGCACTACGTGGGCCCCACACATCTGCAACCTTGTTTTTTTTTTTTGGTTATTTTTTGTGTTTTTAATGAAATTATTTTATGATTTGTGTACATGTTTTCTCCCAACGGATAGATTTTGTATTTTTATTATATTTTTTAATTGCAATTTAATTTTTATTAAATTTGAATTAAATAAAAAATTTCAAAATTTCAATGATAGAATTAAATAAAAAATTTAAAAATTGTAACGACAATTTTGAATCTCATCTATAAATACTTACCAATATGAACACATAATTTCATTCCAACTCACTACACTCTCTAAATTTACTCTTCATATTACCCCATATATATTTTTTTTAAATTGATACAATATTATTTTATATCCAAAATAGTATAAAATATGACGGCATTTCTTTAGAATTTGTTGAATTCTACACACAACTCGCAAAAAAATTCGTCTTCCCAAAATCTTTAAATTCAACCAAATAATCAATATCAATATTCATTTCCATATATGCAATTTCCTCCACAAAATGTTTAAAATTTACAAGATTTTGGAACTTTTACAAATCATCCGAATTATGTCCCCGAGTTCCACATCAATTGCTTCTCGCCTAATATTGGCAAAACATGAGTCATCCACATTTCACGCCACCGGTTGTCCAAGGATATGGTGCCCCCACACACAACTGATATGCATTTTCCATCCCGATACTGAATGAACGTGCAACACCAACTTTTGTCTTAGAAACCCAAATTTTCTATTGTGAATCTCCAATCGAGGTAGTAAATTTAGAGATAAACGGTTTTCAAATGTTGAGATTACGAGAAAGCATTCAACTTGAAAAAAGGTTGAAGACGAAGTGTTTGCGAGAAGTTTTGAAATAATTATCGATGATTCAATAATCGGCAATGATCAGAAAGTGGATTACTTTTGGAGACGTGTTTCCAACTACGACAATGAAAATCTCCTCCAGGTTCAAGCAGCAGAAGGACAAATGTTATACGGTCACATTGGCACCACTCAATCCAAAAAAAGGTAAATCGATTCAACGCAAATTACAATAGTATTTATAGTTCATATAGCAGTGGTCACAGTGACGAAGATATATTGAGGTTTGTTTGTTTATTTGATAAGGATATATATAGTTGTAGAAGATTCAAAAAGATGGGAGAATATTTGCAGGTATATTATAATGTGTCCGTAGACGAGTCACTCTTAAATGTTGGGTGTCATGAAGAACAAAATGTCTTTCTCACCAAGTTTTGAAAGTAAAAAATCTAGAGTTGCTCTATCGAAAAGCACTTGTAAGTTTCTTACCAACTTGGGTAATATGATTCTAATGATCATTAATTTGTGATTTTAAATTTTGTTGATTCAACATGATTCCTTCAATAGATCGGATTTTAAATCGGCTTGCAGAAAACTTTCAAAAGTAATGCAATAAACACATTTTGAGGTGTTGTAGGCCACGAGAATCATATTCATTTTGAATGGTGATGAGAATTATAAAAGATAATGTATGAAACTAATTCATACAATTTAAAATTAGGCCGAGATGAATATGTTTAGAAAAAACAAAACAAATTTTGAGTAGAATAAGGGTAAAAAAAATCTATTATGAACCAACCACGCATATTTTGCGAAACCCAACACCAAAACCATTGGAGATCTAAATGGAGAGATATGGACAATATATTGAAGTGTCCCGCTTGCTGTGCAGATAGAGAATTTTGCTACTTGATTGAGATGACATAGGACATACACATTACTTTATTTTTCATTAAATGATGTGAAATGTTTTAAATAGTGATAACCATGGATGTTTATATTATAATTTTATTAGGACACCCACAATGGATAATAACACCCCTTTAACAGTCATTTCTTCATTATTCTCCATTGTGACTAGGAGAAACAAGACGTTCAGAGTATTTAACGTCCCTTTATTTTTTTATTTTTTATGTACGCACACGCCTTTGGTGGCGTAGGGGATTGCACTACGTGGGCCCCACACATCTGCAACCTTATTTTTTTTTTGGTTATTTTTTGTGTTTTTAATGAAATTATTTTATGATTTGTGTACATGTTTTCTTCCAACAGATAGATTTTTTATTTTTATTATATTTTTTAATTGCAATTTAATTTTTATTAAATTTGAATTAAATAAAAAATTTAAAAATTTCAACGGTAGAATTAAATAAAAAATTTAAAAATTGTAACGACTAGTTTGAATCTCATCTATAAATACTTACCAATATAAACACATAATTTCATTCCAACTCACTACACTCTCTAAATTTACTCTTCATATTATCCCCATATATATTTTTTTAAATTGATACAATATTATTTTATATCCAAAATAGTATAAAACCAAAATAGTATAAAATATGACAGCATTTCTTTAGAATTTGTTGAATTCTACACACAACTCGCAAAAAAATTCGTCTTCCCAAAATTTTAAAATCCAACCAAATAATCAATATCAGCATTCATTTCCATATATGCAATTTCCTCCACAAAATGTTTAAAATTTACAAGATTTTGGAACTTTTACAAATCATCCGAATTATGTCCCCGAGGTCCACATCAATTGCTTCTCGCCTAATATTGGCAAAACATGAGTCATCCACATTTCACGCCACCGGTTGTCCGAGGATATGGTGCCCCCACACACAACTGATATGCATTTTCCATCTCCGATACTGAATGAACGTGCAACACCAACTTTTGTCTTAGAAACCCAAATTTTCTATTGTGAATCTCCAATCGAGGTAGTAAATTTAGAGATAAACGGTTTTCAAATGTTGAAATTACGAGAAAGCATTCAACTTGGAAAAAGGTTGAAGACGAAGTGTTTGCGAGAAGTTTTGAAATAATTAGCAATGATTCAATAATCGACAATGATCAGAAAATGGATTAATTTTGGGGACGTGTTTCCAACTACGACAATGAAAATCTCCTCCAGGTTCAAGCAGCAGAAGGACAAATGTTATACGGTCACATTGGCACCACACAATCCAAAAAAAGGTAAATCGATTCAACGCAAATTACAATAGTATTTATAGTTCATATAGCAGTGGTCACAGTGACGAAGATATATTGAGGTTTGTTTGTTTATTTGATAAGGATATATATAGTTGTAGAAGATTCAAAAAGATGGGAGAATATTTGCAGGTATATTATAATGTGTCCGTAGACGAGTCACTCTTAAATGTTTGGTGTCATGAAGAACAAAATGTCTTTCTCACCAAGTTTTGGAAGTAAAAAATCAAGAGTTTCTCTATCGAAAAGCACTTGTAAGTTTCTTACCAACTTGGGTAATATGATTCTAATGATCATTAATTTGTGATTTTAAATTTTGTTGATTCAACATTATTCCTTCAATAGATCGGATTTTAAATCGGCTTGTAGAAAACTTTCAAAAGTAATGCAATAAACACATTTTGGGGTGTTGTAGGCCACGAGAATCATATTCATTTTGAATGGTGACGAGAATTATAAAAGATAATGTATGAAACTAATTCATACAATTTAAAATTAGGCCGAGATGAATATGTTTAGAAAAAACAAAACAAATTTTGAGTAGAATATGGGTAAAAAAAATCTATTATGAACCAACCACGCATATTTTGCGAAACCCAACACCAAAACCATTGGAGATCTAAATGGAGAGATATGGACAATATATTGAAATGTCCCGCTTGCTGTGCAAATAGAGAATTTTGCTACTTGATTGAGATGACATAGGACATACACATTACTTTATTTTTCATTAAATGATTTGAAATGTCTTAAATAGTGATAACCATGGATGTTTATATTATGATTTTATTAGGATACCCACAATGGATAATAACACCCCTTTAACACTCATTTCTTCATTATTCTCCATTGTGACTAGGAGAAACAAGACGTTCAGAGTATTTAACGTCCCTTTATTTTTTTATTTTTTATGTACGCACACGCCTTTGGTGGCGTAAAGGATTGCACTACGTGGGCCCCACACATCTGCAACCTTGTTTTTTTTTTGGTTATTTTTTGTGTTTTAATGAAATTATTTTATGATTTGTGTACATGTTTTCTCCCAACGGATAGATTTTGTATTTTTATTATATTTTTTAATTGTAATTTAATTTTTATTAAATTTGAATTAAATAAAAAAATTCAAAATTTCAACGGTAGAATTAAATAAAAAATTTAAAAATTGTAACGACTAGTTTGAATCTCATATATAAATACTAACCAATATAAACACATAATTTCATTCCAACTCACTACACTCTCTAAATTTACTCTTCATATTATCCCCATATATTTTTTTTTAAATTGATAAAATATTATTTTATATTCAAAATAGTATAAAATATGACAGCATTTCTTTAGAATTTGTTGAATTCTACACACAACTCGCAAAAAAATTCGTCTTCCCAAAATTTTTAAATTCAACCAAATAATCAATATCAACATTCATTTCCATATATGCAATTTCCTCCACAAAATGTTTAAAATTTACAAGATTTTGGAACTTTTACAAATCATCCGAATTATGTCCCCGAGGTCCACATCAATTGCTTCTCGCCTAATATTGGCAAAACATGAGTCATCCACATTTCACGCCACCAGTTGTCCAAGGATATGGTGCCCCCACACACAACTGATATGCATTTTCCATCTCCGATACTGAATGAACGTGCAACACCAACTTTTGTCTTAGAAACCCAAATTTTCTATTGTGAATCTCCAATCGAGGTAGTAAATTTAGAGATAAACGATTTTCAAATGTTGAGATTACAAGAAAGCATTCAACTTGGAAAAAGGTTGAAGACGAAGTGTTTGCGAGAAGTTTTGAAATAATTAGCGATGATTCAATAATCGGCAATGATCAGAAAGTGGATTACTTTTGGGGACGTGTTTCCAACTACGACAATAAAAATCTCCTCCAGGTTCAAGCAGCAGAAGGACAAATGTTATACGGTCACATTGGCATCACACAATCCAAAAAAAGGTAAATCGATTCAACGCAAATTACAATAGTATTTATAGTTCATATAGCAGTGGTCACAGTGACGAAGATATATTGAGGTTTGTTTGTTTATTTGATAAGGATATATATAGTAGTAGAAGATTCAAAAAGATGGGAGAATATTTGCAGGTATACTATTCTATCTGAGCCAGCATTGTATTCTCGGATCAGAGATGCTCAGATATCTGATGTTAAGACTCAGCGATTGGCACGTCTAGCCAATGGAGTTAATACATCTGGATTCCATTTTCAGGCAGATAGTTTATTGTGCTTATCCAATAGAGTGGTTGTACCTAATGTTGCGGAGCTCAGGAATGATATTCTATCTCAAGCTCACAGGAGTCGATTATCAGTTCATCCTGGAAGTATGAAAATGTATAAGGACTTGCGAACTAGATTCTGGTGGAAGGGGATGAAGCGAAGTGTGTATCAATTTGTTTCGAGATGTTTGGTTTGTCAACAGGTCAAGGCTGAACATCGACGACCAGGTGGATTACTGCAGAATCTTGAGATTCCCGAATGGAAGTGGGTGCACGTAACTATGGATTTTGTCACCCACTTACCTATGACGTCACGTCAGTGTGATGCTATCTGGGTCGTTGTTGACCGTTTGACGAAATCAGCACACTTTATTCCTTATAACCGGGAGTATTCTTATGATCGCATGGCACGCTTATATATCCAGGAGATTGTGCGATTACATGGGATTCCAGTGAGTATTGTCAGTGATAGAGATCCGCGATTTACTTCACATTTTTGGGGTAGTTTTCAGCAGGCGTTGGGTACCACTCTGAGTTTGAGCACTGCGTATCATCCGGAGACTGATGGGAAGTCAGAGCGCACTATTCGTACGTTGGAGGATATGCTACGTTCTTCTGTCATGGACTTTGGTTTATCTTGGCAGGATCAGTTACCTTTGATTGAATTTGCCTACAATAACAGTTATCATCGTAGTATTGATATGGAACCTTTCAAGGCATTGTATGGTCGACGGTGTCGTACTCCGTTATTCTGGGATGAAGTCGGGGAACAGCAAGTCGAGGGTCCTGAATTGGTGCAGCAGATTGTAGACAAGGTAGATTTGATCAAGCATAGGATCAAAGTTGCTCAAGATAGACAAGCCAGTTATGCGAATATTCGCCGCAGGCCACTTCAGTTTGAGCCTGGTGAATATGTTTTTCTGCGAATATCACCTTTCAGGAAGGTGATGAGATTCGGTGTGAAAGGCAAGTTGTAACGACCCACTGTATCTGTAACACCCGGAATTTTAATACGTAAATTCGCATGCATAATTAGGAGAAATTAATTTTTAAAATAAGGGTTAAATGAATTTATGTGTTATTATGTGATTTATATGCATGATTTAATTTATTTTTTTAAGCATTTAACCCATAATTAGTGATTTTTATGATTTTTAGTATTTTAAATATTTGATCGCGTAGACGGGATCGTGGACGGACGAGATGACAACTTTCCACCCAAATGATTTTATGAGCCTTTTTAGAGCCCTAAAATATTATTTTGAGTTTTATTATCTCAAAATTTTTAGTATTTGATTTTATATAATTTTAGGAGTCCTTTTTATCCAAAATTAGCCAAGATAATGACTTTTAATCACTTTTAAAAATTCCCTTAATTTTAATTTCGGGATTTATGCTTTTACATCAGATTATTATTATTATGAGGACTTTTAAATAAAGTTTTGTTGGTATATTATCTTTATGTTGATTTTTATTATTTATTTAAATCATTATCTATTCTATTTAAACCAAAACAAATCAATTTCTACCCTACACAAATCCTTATCAGCCGACAACTCCCTTAGCTGCCTCCAACCTTTCTCCATCATCTTCTTCACGCCCCACAGCAGATTTCAGCCTCCATAGCCGATTTATTCAAGAAAAATTCGAGTTCTTCGTAGGTCCGTCGTCCCGGAGTCGTTCACGCGGTCTAGCTTCGTTTTAAAAATCAAAGGCATGTCTAAAACTTTTATTTGACCACCATATAAGCTACTATTCATGCATGATATTTTTATTTCAGAATTATTCATGAATATTTCGAATTCTATGGGAGTTTTGGTTGCTTGTTGCATAATTTGGTGGACACATGGTCATACTCACGTTTTTTAACCAACATGGTTCGGTCCAGAGGTTGTGGCTCGGTCAAGGGGTGTCCTAGGGTGCCTAGGGTCGAGCTGGGTCCAGTGGTTCGAGCCATGCATGGCCAGGAGAGGAGCTGGTTCAGAACAGGTCCTAGGGTGCGCAGGTTGAGCGATGTTGGGAGATTGGGTTGTTCTCGGTCCATACGGCGTGTTTTAGACTGATTCCAGTTGGTTTAGAACCACAAGACATAGGGGAAGGTAATCCAAGTTGTGCTCCGGCCAGTGGTGGCCGGATCTGGGCGGCCGAACGGTCGGAAGTCCGGCGTCGCGCGCAGGACGCGAGCAGATTAAGGGATAGATGGTTTTGCTTCGTTCTCCTTCGTTAGGGATCGGTTTGGGCTGGTTTTTAGCTTGTTGGAAACGTCTTGAAGAGGGCTAGGGGTAGGTGGTGGTTCTCCGGCCAGGGAACGGCCGGAGCACGGCGGCAGCAGCCCCGGAAAGCTGCTGCTCGCACGGCCGAAGGTAAGGAGAGGAGGGGGGATCGGGTTGGGGGTTCTGGGTGGTTCCGGGTCGGGTCAGGGTAGTGGGTCGGGTCAGTAGGGTCTAGGGTCGGGTCAGGTAGGTCCGGGTCCGGGCTAGGTGGGCCGGGCTCGAATATTTTAATTTTAAAATGTTTAATGTTTTAATGGGTTTTTGGGCCATTTAATTAGAAATAAAATTATTTGGGCTTCCAAATAATTTTATTTGGGCTTTCAAAATTATTTTTAAGTTAGCCCAATGATTTTTATGGGCTCGTAGGCCCACAGAAATTTTTGGGCCAGTCAGTGGATTTTGGGCCAGTCTAGAGTTTTATTGGGCTTAAGTTAAGTAATTGGGCTTAAATATTTTATTTAGGTCAAGTTAAGTTTAATTAAGTTATTTGGGCTAAAATATGATTATTGGATTTTATTTAAGTTTAATGGGCTTAGAGTGAGTGATCAGCAGTCTGGACCAATCCATGAAAATAAATTAAGTCCGGAATATATATTTAATTATTTTTATGCATGAAGTCTATTTTAAGTAAAAGTATATTTATTATTAAAATTAATTAAATATATATTACGGACAAATTTTCAGTGCATGCATACATGAAATATTTTATGATGTGTTTATGATTAAGAATTGAGCATGAAAAATATTTTTATGGAAATTGAAGTGATGTGACAGCATAGAAGTGGTTTTACCACTGACACAGAGGTAGTTTTACTACCGGCATAGAAGTGGTTTTACCACTGGCACAGAGGTAGTTTACTACCAGCATAGAGGTGGATTTATCCACCGCCACGTACGATGGTTTCTAGACTGATCAGTCGGCACGGTTATTAGTCACATTCATGGATATGACCATACTCAGTTTTTATGATTATGACATGCTCAATTATGTTATGTATGATTAGTTATGATGTATGTACGACTAATGATGAATAATTTTTATGATGCATTTATTTTAAGATCATGCATGCATGTCCACGTAAGTTATATGTATTAGTATGATTATGTGATGCATTATTTTAAACCTCGTTATCAAGGATTAGACATGTTGAGCCTCTAGGCTCACTACGCTTATATGGTGCAGATGAGTATGATGATGTCTATGTAGCTCCTACCGGTGGCGAGGACGTATGAGCGAGCATGGCAGTGGACCCCGTGACCGTCGCAGTTATTTAGATTATTGCATTGAGTTTTGAAACATGATTTATTTTATTATTGTTTCCGCGTATGAGATTTTTCAGCAGTATTGTTTATTATTTTAAATTGATGCATGAAACATTTTTAAGGATTTATTTATTTAATATTTTTTTTAGGTTACTTAAGAAAAGTATGTTATTTTTATATACATATATGTATGGGCGTATATGTATAGTATATAGCATAAAAAAAAAGTTTTTCCGCATTTATTAGTAGTTGGGCGTTTCAATTGGTATCAAAGCACGGTCCTCGGAGGGTGTCCATCTGCCACGTGAAGCTCAGAAATCCTGCTACTGGTCTGTAAGTTTTAAATGTTTTAATAAGATTTAGAATGAGCATATGTATTAATTTTAAGTATTTCATGTTCAGTAAGACTTTTGAAACCCTTAGTTATGCATTGCGATTTACGTAAAGAAATATGTGGTGGTACAGAATGCCTCCCAGACAGATTCCGTCGAATTTCGAGGACGAAATTCAATTTAAGGGGGGGAGAATTGTAACACCCGGAATTTTAATACGTAAATTCGCATGCATAATTAGGAGAAATTAATTTTTAAAATAAGGGTTAAATGAATTTATGTGTTATTATGTGATTTATATGCATGATTTAATTTATTTTTTTAAGCATTTAACCCATAATTAGTGATTTTTATGATTTTTAGTATTTTAAATGTTTGATCGCGTAGACGGGATCGTGGACGGACGAGATGACAACTTTCCACCCAAATGATTTTATGAGCCTTTTTAGAGCCCTAAAATATTATTTTGAGTTTTATTATCTCAAAATTTTTAGTATTTGATTTTATATAATTTTAGGAGTCCTTTTTATCCAAAATTAGCCAAGATAATGACTTTTAATCACTTTTAAAAATTCCCTTAATTTTAATTTCGGGATTTATGCTTTTACATCAGATTATTATTATTATGAGGACTTTTAAATAAAGTTTTGTTGGTATATTATCTTTATGTTGATTTTTATTATTTATTTAAATCATTATCTATTCTATTTAAACCAAAACAAATCAATTTCTACCCTACATAAATCCTTATCAGCCGACAACTCCCTTAGCTGCCTCCAACCTTTCTCCATCATCTTCTTCACGCCCCACAGCAGATTTCAGCCTCCATAGCCGATTTATTCAAGAAAAATTCGAGTTCTGCGTAGGTCCGTTGTCCCGGAGTCGTTCACGCGGTCTAGCTTCGTTTTAAAAATCAAAGGCATGTCTAAAACTTTTATTTGACCACCATATAAGCTACTATTCATGCATGATATTTTTATTTCAGAATTATTCATGAATATTTCGAATTCTATGGGAGTTTTGGTTGCTTGTTGCATAATTTGGTGGACACATGGTCATACTCACGTTTTTTAACCAACATGGTTCGGTCCAGAGGTTGTGGCTCGGTCAAGGGGTGTCCTAGGGTGCCTAGGGTCGAGCTGGGTCCAGTGGTTCGAGCCATGCATGGCCAGGAGAGGAGCTGGTTCAGAACAGGTCCTAGGGTGCGCAGGTTGAGCGATGTTGGGAGATTGGGTTGTTCTCGGTCCATACGGCGTGTTTTAGACTGATTCCAGTTGGTTTAGAACCACAAGACATAGGGGAAGGTAATCCAAGTTGTGCTCCGGCCAGTGGTGGCCGGATCTGGGCGGCCGAACGGTCGGAAGTCCGGCGTCGCGCGCAGGACGCGAGCAGATTAAGGGATAGATGGTTTTGCTTCGTTCTCCTTCGTTAGGGATCGGTTTGGGCTGGTTTTTAGCTTGTTGGAAACGTCTTGAAGAGGGCTAGGGGTAGGTGGTGGTTCTCCGGCCAGGGAACGGCCGGAGCACGGCGGCAGCAGCCCCGGAAAGCTGCTGCTCGCACGGCCGAAGGTAAGGAGAGGAGGGGGGATCGGGTTGGGGGTTCTGGGTGGTTCCGGGTCGGGTCAGGGTAGTGGGTCGGGTCAGTAGGGTCTAGGGTCGGGTCAGGTAGGTCCGGGTCCGGGCTAGGTGGGCCGGGCTCGAATATTTTAATTTTAAAATGTTTAATGTTTTAATGGGTTTTTGGGCCATTTAATTAGAAATAAAATTATTTGGGCTTCCAAATAATTTTATTTGGGCTTTCAAAATTATTTTTAAGTTAGCCCAATGATTTTTATGGGCTCGTAGGCCCACAGAAATTTTTGGGCCAGTCAGTGGATTTTGGGCCAGTCTAGAGTTTTATTGGGCTTAAGTTAAGTAATTGGGCTTAAATATTTTATTTAGGTCAAGTTAAGTTTAATTAAGTTATTTGGGCTAAAATATGATTATTGGATTTTATTTAAGTTTAATGGGCTTAGAGTGAGTGATCAGCAGTCTGGACCAATCCATGAAAATAAATTAAGTCCGGAATATATATTTAATTATTTTTATGCATGAAGTCTATTTTAAGTAAAAGTATATTTATTATTAAAATTAATTAAATATATATTACGGACAAATTTTCAGTGCATGCATACATGAAATATTTTATGATGTGTTTATGATTAAGAATTGAGCATGAAAAATATTTTTATGGAAATTGAAGTGATGTGACAGCATAGAAGTGGTTTTACCACTGACACAGAGGTAGTTTTACTACCGGCATAGAAGTGGTTTTACCACTGGCACAGAGGTAGTTTACTACCAGCATAGAGGTGGATTTATCCACCGCCACGTACGATGGTTTCTAGACTGATCAGTCGGCACGGTTATTAGTCACATTCATGGATATGACCATACTCAGTTTTTATGATTATGACATGCTCAATTATGTTATGTATGATTAGTTATGATGTATGTACGACTAATGATGAATAATTTTTATGATGCATTTATTTTAAGATCATGCATGCATGTCCACGTAAGTTATATGTATTAGTATGATTATGTGATGCATTATTTTAAACCTCGTTATCAAGGATTAGACATGTTGAGCCTCTAGGCTCACTACGCTTATATGGTGCAGATGAGTATGATGATGTCTATGTAGCTCCTACCGGTGGCGAGGACGTATGAGCGAGCATGGCAGTGGACCCCGTGACCGTCGCAGTTATTTAGATTATTGCATTGAGTTTTGAAACATGATTTATTTTATTATTGTTTCCGCGTATGAGATTTTTCAGCAGTATTGTTTATTATTTTAAATTGATGCATGAAACATTTTTAAGGATTTATTTATTTAATATTTTTTTTAGGTTACTTAAGAAAAGTATGTTATTTTTATATACATATATGTATGGGCGTATATGTATAGTATATAGCATAAAAAAAAGTTTTTCCGCATTTATTAGTAGTTGGGCGTTTCAGTATCAAGACGGGTCTTTTCAGCGTGCTTATGTCCTCACTCACACGCACCCTGAGAAACTTTCCAGGAGGTCACCCATCCTATAATTTCCCCAAGTCAAGCACGCTTAACTTTGAAGTTCTTATATGATGAGCTCCCGAAAAGAAGATGCACCTTCTTGATATGAGCAGTACATATGAAATCTTTTAAACCCTCCTCAACAATGTAGTCCCATACCTACACAGTCTCAGAATCCCCTCTCATTCCGGCACGAGATCGGTTCATTCATGTCACCCGTCGCCCATTCTTTGGTGGGGTTTCCATCTTTCAGGTATTAACCACCCATATTGCGGACCATGTACCGCCCTAGGACTTTTTGGCTCCGGGTGTCACATGCCCACCAGCTTCCGCTTGGTTCGTCCCCGAACCACACCGTACTGGGAGAGGCCAGGCTCTGATACCAACTGAAACGACCCTAACTCTATAATAAATAAATATGCGGAAATTTTTTTTTATTACTTACTAAATAAAATATGTACATATATGCCCATACATATATGCACAGAATAAAAATATTTAAAATGAATAAACAATTAAATACTTAAATAAAAATGCATTCTTAAAAATATAATAAATATCTGAGTCAAACATTAATTAAAAATATACTGCATAAGTAAATAAAAGTTTGCATGCACTGAAAATATTAAATAAATATTCGAGACCCTCAATCACTGAAAATAATAAAAATGTATCATGCTGACAAGAACAATAACATGCATAGCGACTCAGAATATTTCACGGTCACGGGGCCACTGCATGCATGCTCATACGTCCTCGCCTCCGGTGGGTACAATGTCATCCTCAACGTACTCACCTGCACCATACCAGTGTAGTGAGCCTAGAGGCCCAACATGCTAACATAACAAGGGTTTAAAATAATTTAAACCAATTTAATACTAATACATACATATACATGAATGAGCATGCTTAAAAATTACATAACATAACTTACTTAAATAAACATATTACATAACATAATACATAACATTATTGAGCAATTTATTTTCTAACATAGAATGGTTGTATCCGTAGTGTAACCTTAAATCATACATTAAATACTGATCAGCGTGGAAACCTACGTACGTGGCCGGTGACGAATCACCTCTTAAATTGGCAGTAAACTGCCCTTCAATCATATGGGGACGAATCCCCCTTAAATTGTCACACTACTTCAACTTCCAACATAAAATATTTTTATTGCTCAACTTAAACATTAAATCATGCATAAAATATTATTTCATGAATGCATGTACTTGTATAAAATGTGTGTCCATCATATATATTTAATTTAATTTCTTATTAACATATAAATATTAAAATAACTCAAATGCATAAAAATAATTAAATATATAATCAGGACACATGCAAATTTTCTCATGGATGGTCCTGGACTGCTGGCCCTACACACAAGCCCATTAACTTAAAACTGGCCCATTAACATACTTAAGCCCATTAACTTAACTTTAAGCCCAAATAATTAGTCTAAGCCCAATTAAATTAAATAAGCCCATTAAAATTACACTAAGCCCAATAACACTTAAACTGGCCCAATGGCCCAAAAACCCATAGACTGGCCCAATAACTTTTATGGGCTCAAAAGCCCATAAAATTAATGGACTAACTTAATTAAAATTTTAAAAGTCCAAATAAAATTATTTGGGAGTCCAAATAATTTTATTTCAATTTATTTGACTCAAAAACACATAAATTTGTAAAATACTTTAAAATAAAAATACTCGAGCCCGGCCCGCCAAACTCGGACCCGAACTCACTAACCCGACCCACTACCTAACCGACCCGACCCGGACCACTCAGACCCGACCCAGACCCCTAACCCAGCCCAACCCGATCCCCCCTCTCCCATTGCTTCTCGGCCGAGAGCAGCAGCCATTCCATGGCTGCTGCCGGCCGGCTCCGGCCGCCCCTGGCCGGAGCGCCGCCGCCCGGACGTAGCCCACGTCCGGGCGGACCTAACCCAGCCAGGCCCCAACCCCCATGCAATCCACAAGGCTAAAGCCGAAGCCCTTCTCCCATAACCCTAGTCTACGCACAGCTGCACTCTTCGAGCCTAACACGGATCGGCCGAGCCCTTCTCAGCCCCAAGCCCAGCCATGGCTCGATCCTTAGGCACCCTAGGACCCCTCCTAGCCGGACCCCTAGCCCTGAACCAAACCATGCGATCCAATGACAAGAAAAAAGATGCGTGAGCCATGAATATGCATGCCAAGAACAAGCTTCAACCATTTTCTGAAAAATATTGAAGGAAATTCGATGTCTACACATTCCATATAATATACTACTGATATCGTACGAAAAATAACAAGGAATTCATGCCTTTCACCGTAGATGACGAGAAAACACGAGCGTGGGATGGTTCCGGGACGACGGGACGAAAATACGGGACTTTTGGAGCTTCACGATCCTTGGCTATGGCTTCCTTTGTGCGTCGGCTAGGTGGAGAAGAAGGAGATGGGGGTGGGTGTCGGCTGAGTGGAAGAAGGCGTGGGAGGTAGGTATAGGTTTAGGTTTTAGTTTAATTAGGAAATAGGGTAATTAATTATATAATTAAGGATATAATATATATATAAAATATAACTTACTAAAACTCTAAAAGAAACCTTAAAAAAATCTGAAACATAAAATAAATCCCGAAATATAATTTTAGGGGAATTTTAAAAATACTAAAAAGTTAATATTTTGACTAATTTTGGATAAAAATGACTCCTAAAATTAAATAAAATTAAATACTTAAAATTTTTGAGATAATAAAACTCAAAATAATATTTCAAGGCTCCAAAAAGGCTCATAAAATAATTTGGGTGGAAAGTTGTCATCTCGTCCGTCCTCGGTCCCGTCTACGCGATTAAATAATAAAAAAAATACTAAAAATCATAAAAATCACTAATTATGGGTTAAATGCTTAAAAATAAATTAAATCATGCATAAATAATTCACAAAATTATTTAACCCATAAATCATAAATTTAAATAATTAAATATCCTAATTATGCAGGCGGATTTATGTAATTAAAAATACCGGGTGTTACAATTCTCCCCCCCTTAAATTGAATTTCGTCCTCGAAATTAAAGTACTTACCCGAACATCTCCGGGTAGCGAGTCCTCATATCCTCCTCGGTCTCCCAAGTAGCTTCCTCCTCCGAGTGATTCAGCCACTGGACTCTGACCATCGGTATGACCCGCGTCCTAAGCCTCCGCTCCTCTCTAGCCAAAATCCGCACTGGTCTCTCCTCGTAAACAAGATCTGGTGGCAACTGTAAGGGCTCAAAATCCAACACATGCGACGGATTGGAGACATATCTCCGAAGCATGGATACATGGAAAACGTTGTGCACTGCCGCTAGCCCTGGAGGTAGAGCTAAACGATAGGCCAACGTGCCAACTCGCTCCAAGATCTCGAATGGCCCTATATATCTCGGATTAAGCTTGCCTCTCCGCCCAAAACGCGCTACTCCCTTCATAGGTGACACCTTCAGGAATACGTGATCACCTACCGCAAACTCCAAATCGCGTCGTCTGGCATCCGCATAACTCTTCTGCCGACTCTGCGCAGTCCTCATCCTGTCTCGAATCTGCGTCACAATGTCAGCTGTCTGCTGCACAATCTCTGGACCCAACAAAATCCTCTCTCCAACCTCATCCCAATGCACCGGAGATCTGCATCTCCTCCCATAAAGTGCTGCATATGGAGCCATACCTATAGACGACTGAAAGCTGTTGTTATAGGTAAACTCCACCAATGGCAGTCTAGTCTCCCAAGAGCCCCGAAAATCAATGACACAAGCTCTCAGAAGATCCTCGAGAACCTGGATCACTCTCTCAGACTGACCATCTGTCTGGGGATGAAATGCTGTACTGAACAGAAGCCTAGTCCCCATAGCCGTGTGCAGACTCTTCCAAAACGCAGATGTGAATCTCGGATCTCTGTCTGACACAATAGACACTGGTATGCCATGCAGTCTAACAATCTCTCTAATGTAAAGCTCTGCATACTGTGTCAAAGTATAGTTAGTCCTCACCGGCAAGAAATGAGCTGACTTGGTGAGTCTATCCACAATCACCCAAATCGCTGTACACCCTCTGGCACTCCTCGGTAAGCCAACCACAAAGTCCATCGTAATGTTCTCCCACTTCCATTCCGGAATGGGGAGAGGTCTAAGAAGTCCTGCTGGACGCTGATGCTCTGCTTTGACTTGCTGACAAGTCAAGCACTCTGACACCACTCTCCCGACGTCACTCTTCATCCCGGGCCACCAATACAATAGTTGCAAGTCCTTGTACATCTTCGTACTTCCGGGGTGAATGGAGTACGGAGATGCGTGAGCCTCTGTCAAAATTTCAGCTCGCAACTGATCGATGTTCGGTACCCACATCCTCCCACGGTACTGAACGATGCCATCCTCCACTGTATATAAGAGATTTCCTCTAGCCTCATCTCTCTGTCTCCATCGCTGTAACTCCTCATCAGTGGACTGCCCCTCTCTAATCCGATCTCGCAGAACTGGCTGCACCGTCAACACTGACAAGCTCGGTGCATGGCCACTCGGATAGCACTCCAAACCAAATCTCTGAATCTCGGTCTGTAGTGGTAACTGCACAGTCAAACATGTTACCACTGATGACTTCCGACTCAAAGCATCGGCCACTACATTAGCTTTACCCGGATGGTAGCTAATGTCACAATCATAGTCCTTCACCAACTCCAACCATCTGCGCTGTCTCATGTTCAACTCCTTCTGGGTGAAGAAGTACTTGAGGCTCTTGTGATCGGTGAAAATCTTGCACTTCTCGCCGTAAAGATAGTGCCTCCAGATTTTCAAAGCGAAGACCACTGCTGCCAACTCCAAGTCATGCGTCGGGTAGTTCTGCTCATGAATCTTCAACTGTCTCGACGCATACGCAATAACCTTACCACACTGCATAAGCACTGCGCCTAAACCAAGTTTAGACGCGTCGGTGTAAACCACTAACTCCTCATGTGGTACTGTCATCGCTAACACTGGTGTTGTAGTGAGTGCTTCCTTCAGCTGATCGAAGCTCCTCTGACAGTCTGAACTCCATATAAACTTCGCATTCTTCTTGGTCAAGGAAGTCAAGGGTACTGCAATAGAGGAAAAACCCTTGATGAACTTCCTGTAGTATCCGGCCAAACCCAAGAAACTGCGAATCTCTGAAGCATTCTTCGGAATGCCCCAATTCTGCACTGCCTCCACCTTAGACTGATCGACTGCAACTCCATCTCTCGAAATAATGTGGCCAAGAAATGCCACCTGCTCAAGCCAAAACTCGCACTTGCTGAACTTGGCATACAACCGATGCTCCCTCAAAGTCTGCAATGCGGTCTGAAGGTGCTGTCTATGCTCCTCGATGCTCCTAGAATAGATCAAAATATCATCAATAAAGACTATGATGAACTGATCCAGATATGGCTGAAAGACTCGGTTCATGAGATCCATGAAAACCGCTGGAGCATTGGTCAAACCAAATGGCATCACTAAGAACTCGTAATGCCCATATCGTGTCCGGAAAGCAGTCTTGGACACATCTGCATCCCTAACACGCAACTGATGGTAACCAGATCGCAGATCGATCTTGGAGAACACTGAAGCTCCCTGCAACTGGTCAAACAAGTCCTCTATCCTCGGCAGTGGATACTTGTTCTTCACTGTGACTCTGTTAAGCTCTCGGTAATCGATGCACAGTCTCATACTGCCATCCTTCTTTTTCACAAACAACACCGGAGCTCCCCAAGGAGAAAAGCTAGGTCGAACAAAGCCTTTCTCTAACAACTCCTGAATCTGCTCCTTCAACTCTTTCATCTCGGTAGGAGCAAGCCTATACGGTGCCTTAGAGATAGGCACGGTGTCTGGCACTAAGTCAATACTGAACTCCACCTCTCTCACTGGTGGAATTCCGGCAACATCCTCCGGAAAGACATCCGGAAAGTCACGAACCACCTCTAACTCTGATAATGATCTGCTAGATGGCTCTGAAGTCGTGACGATACTCGCTAGAAACCCCTGGCAACCCCGTCTCAACAACTTCCTCGCCTGAATATAGGATATCACCTGAGGAATATCACTGCTCTGAGATGCATGAAAAGTGAACGGGTCGCCCCCTGTAGGTCTCACTGACACTGATCTCCGACGAAAATCAATCGAAGCTCCATTGACTGTCAACCAGTCCATACCCAAAATAAGATCAAAACCACTCAAAGGCAAGACTACTACATCTGCTCGAATGGAGTGTCCCTGCAGCTCTAACTCCAGTCCTCGAATAACCTTCGAGGTAGACATAATCTGCCCTGACGGCATAGTAACATCATACCCGCTGTCACTACTCTCAGGTGTGATGCCTACCCGCCGGATAAACTCCAGGGAGATAAACGAATGCGTAGCTCCTGAATCTAGCAACGCAAACGTGGAGTTGCCTCCAACTAGAATTCTCCCTGCACGCAAAAAAAAAAAAAAAAAAAAATTCCCAATAGTTTCATAACACTTCTAATTTTTCCCAAACGAGTCACTACAAGTTCTTAATTCTAATCACACGTAAAACATGCTTCCTATTCTAACATGCAGTTAAATGACCCAAATAACAAAAATTTCAAATTTAATACTAAATCTTTAACCAAAGGAGAATTATTAAAATACTAGGGATAGGATGTACCGGTGATCAAGGAGGTGTCTGGATCGACCTCCTCAGCCTGCATCACGAACACCCTACCAGCGGTGTTCTTCTTCCTGGGGCAGTTAGCAATCTGATGCCCCGGCTCTCTGCAGTGGAAGCAAACTCCTGCTCCCAATAGGCAAGGTCCCGAATGCATCTTCTGGCACTTCGGGCAAATGGGATGAGCTATGGCATTAGGGGCCCCGCCCCTCTGCTGCTGCTGCGGCCTCTGCTGCTGTGGCCTCTGCTGCTGATTCGGGCCCTTAGCCGGCCCTGTATACTGCTTCTTCGCAGGTGGCTGCGAAGATGGTCGCTGATATCCTGTCTGTACAAATTGCCTCTTGCCCTGCTGCTCTCTCTGGATCGCTCTCCGACCCTCCTCAGAACGCAAGGCCCTGCTGACTGCAGACTCATATGTAAACACGTCTGCCATGCGCACGTCATGCCTGATCTCAGCCTTCAGGCCCTCAACAAACTGTCGCAGCTTCTCCTGCGGACTATCAGCAATCATGGGCACAAAACGACAGCCCCTCTCAAACTGGCTTATGTACTCCACCACAGATCTGTCCCCCTGACGGAGACTCATGAACTCTCGGATCATGCGACTGCGCACATCCTCAGTGAAATATTTGGCGTAGAAGATACGCCTGAACTCAGCCCATGTCAGAGTAGGTAGATGGACTCCTCGTACTGCACCCTCCCACCATGAGGCTGCATCGCCTCGCATCATGTATGTAGCACAGCTCACCCTGTCGGCGTCTGTGATCCCCATATAGTCAAAGATGGACTCAAGTGAGCGAATCCATCCCTCAGCCACCAACGGATCGGTGGTCCCCAAGAACTCCTTAGGCCCCTTCTTCTGGAACCTCTCGGCGACGTCCTCCTCGTGGGACAGTCTGGGACGGGCTGCCTGCTGCTCCAGCAAGGCAGTAATACCCGCCATCATCGTGGCACTGGCCTGCTCCAGTGCTGTCATGGGGTGCTGCTGAGGTGGCGGTGGAGGTGGATGTGGAGGTCTCCCACGTCGATTCACCTGTCTGGGAGGCATTCTGCACCACCACATATTTATTTACGTAAATCGCCATGCATAACTAAGTGTTTTAAAATTAATGCTAACTTAAATTCTAGAAATTAAATCATGCTATAAACATTTAAAACTTACAGACCGGTAGCGTGGATTTCTGAGCTCGCATAGCAGTGAGGACCCCTCCGAGGACCGTGCTCTGATACAAGTTGTCTCCTCGTTACATTGGGCCTTTCCAGATACTGGAGAAGATCGGAGATGTTGCTTATCGTTTAGCTTTATCGCCATCTCTTTCCAGTATACACAATGTTTTTCATGTGTCGTTGCTTCGACAGTACATAGCTGATGAATCTCATGTGATTCAGTCTACTGATATTCAGCTAGAACCAGATCTGTCTTTTGTTGAACAACCAATCTGTATCCTAGACAGGAAGGAGAAAGTTCTTCGGAACAAGACTGTACAACTTGTGATGGTACAGTGGCAGCGCCGAGGCGTTGAAGAAGCAACTTGGGAAACTGAGAGTCGTATGCGAGCGGAATATCCTGAGTTGTTTGCTTTGTATTTTTGATTACCATGTATGATGTAATTACCGTTGTTGTAATAAGACATGGTTTGATGTTTCATATTGTTATCTTGATTTATCTTTAGATGTTATTTCGTGGACGAAATATCTAAAGGTGGGGAGAATGTAGTAACCCAGAAACCATTTTAAGATAATACTATGTTAAACATGATTAAGGGTTGGTATTTAACCAATTTCGGAGTGTTATTGGACTTCAGAAGTAAAATTTGGGCTTTTGCCAGAAATGATCGATGACTCAGTCGCGAGTTTTGACAAGTGTTGATCATAGAGTAGATCGGAAGCTCCGATCGTAGATCGGAAGTTCCGATCCTGGCATGGCAGACATGCACGCAATGAGTTGGATCGGAAGCTCCGATTCCGAAATCGGAAGTTCCGATCCTGGCCGAGAAATTTGGCTATAAATAGGGCCGTTCAGAGTTCATTTTCAATTACGAATTCCCGAGTTTCCTTCTTCAGTTATATAGTGTGAGATATACACTTGAGGGCCCTATCGGTTATAATAGAGGTTCTGGAATAACCAAGGTGTGGTTATAGTCATCCGGGACTAGCGACTCCAAAGGGCTAACTACGGACGAAGGTATGGTTCGGGAATCTATTTAAGTTTTGGGAGTACTTATTAGCTTAGTTAAGGCTTATAGAATTTATGTAGTGATACGGTGAACTTTTGAATATAGGCTTGGAACCTAGGATCCTATTATACTTGAACTAGCCTAGAGGTACGTACACATTGACTGAGATTGCCAGCGAGTATACATGTTTATATGTTGCATTTATTTGGCATTATTATATGACATGATGTATGATTTACCGTTTTCTATACTCATATGTCATGTGCATATACACGTTGAGCCTATTCCTTGTTATACCTGATTATAGAGCCGCTCAGCTCTATACTCGATAGTCTGTCACTGAGAGTACCGCGATGGCGGGGGCATTTATGTCTGTCTACTCTGGTGTACTAGACGAGTGTGGTTGCACCCAGAGGTTGATCCGTGCGGTGGCAGCACTCATATGGCGCCGGTTCTGAGCATGACTTTTCAGATGATCTTTTACCAGTCATCATGTTGCATGCATTATATACATATGTTTACTCATGTCTATGTACTGGGCGTAGCGCTCACGTCCTAGTTGTTATCTTGGACACCCTATTCCATGGAACAGGTCGCAGGATGGACGGAACTGGTAGTTCAAGGCAGGACTAGGGAGCAGGAGCTTTGGAAGTTTTTATACAACATGATTTATTAGCTGTATAATGTTTACTTTTAAGAATTTCGATATGGTTGTATCACTACAGATTTAAGCCTGGATTATATTACTAAGCTGATATGTAAATTATGGTTAAGTTTCCGCACGTTTTTACTCTGTTAAGTATTTTGCTGTATTAAGTTTAATGCATGCTATTAGTTGCCAGTTAGTAGGTGATTCCATGCAGGGTCACTACATTTTTGGTATCAGAACATGCATAGATTTTGGGATTAGTACTTGGGATATAGTTTAGTCTTGAGTAATTCTTGCGCATTTGGGATTTTAATGTGCAATTCTTTTCAGGATATGGCTGACGAGAGTCATGGTAGTGTTGGCCAGGGAGGTAGTCATCAGAATTAAAAAAAGATAATGTATGAAACTAATTAATACGATGTAAAATTTGGCCGAGATGAATTTGTTTAGAAAAAACAAAACAAATTTTGAGTACAATATGAGTAAAAAAATTCTATTTTAAGCCAACCACGCATATTTTGTGAAACCCAACACCAAAACCATTGGAGATCTGAATGGAGAGATATGGAAAATATATTGAAGTGTCCCGTTTGCTGTGCATATAGAAAATTTTGCTACTTGATTGAGATGACATAGCACATACACATTTCTTTATTTTTCATTAAATGATGTAAAATGTCTTAAATAGTGATAACCATGGATGTTTATATTATGATATTAGTAGGGAACCCACAATTGATAATAACACTCATTTAACACTGATTTCTCCATTATTCTCCATTGTGAGTAGGAGAAACAGGACGTTCAGAGTATTGAACTCCCTTTATTTTTTTATTTTTTATGTACGCACGCGCCTTTATGATTTGTGTACATGTTTTCTCCCAGATGATAGATTTTGTATTTTTATTATATGTTTTAATTGCAATTTAATTTTTATTAAATTTGAATTAAATAAAAAAATTTAAAAACTGTAACGGTTGAATTAAATAAAAAATTAAAAATTCTAACAGCTAGTTTGAATCTCATCTATAAATACTTACCAATATGAACACATAATTTCATTCCAACTCACTACACTTTCTAATTTACTCTTCATATTCTACTCATCTATTTTTTAAAAAAAACATACAATATAATATTATATCCGAAATGGTTGAAAATATGAGAGAATTTCTTTAGAATTTGTTGAATTCTACACACAACCTGCAAAAAAATTCATCTTCCCAAAATCTAAAAATTCAACCAAATAATCAATATCCACATCAATTTTCATATATGCAATTTTCTCCACAAAATGTTTAAAATTTACAAGATTTTAAAACTTTTATGAATCATCCGAATTATGTCCCAAGGTCCACATCAATTGATTCCAACCGAATATTGGCAAAACATGAGTCATCCATATTTCACGCCACCGATTGTCCAAGGCTATGGTGCCCCCACACACAACTGATATGCATTTTCCATCTCCGATAACGAATGAACATGCAACACCAACTTTTGTCTTAGAGACTCAAATTTTCTATTGTGAATCCCCAATCAAGATGGTAAATTTAGAGATAAACGATTTCAAATGTTGAGGGTACGCATAAAGCATTCAACTTGTAAAAAAGTTGAAGACGAAGTGTTTGCGAGAAGTTTTGAAATAATTAGCGATGATCCAATAATCGACAATGATCAGAAAGTGGATTCTTTTTGGGTACGTGTTGCCATCTATGACAATGAGAATCTTCTCCAAGTTCAAGCAGCAGAAGGGAAAATGTTATACGGTCACATTGGCACCACACAATCCAAAAGAAGGTAAATTGATTAAACGCAAATTACAATAATGTTTACAGTTCATATCGCAGTGGTCACAATGGCAAAGATATATTGAGGTTTGTTTGTTTATTTGATAATAATATTTATAGTTGTAGAAGATTCAAAAAGATGGAAGAATATTTGCAGGTATATTATAATGTGTCCGTAGACGAGTCACTCTTAAATGTTTGGTGTCATGAAGAACAAAATGACTTCCTCACCAAGTTTTGGAAGCAAAAAGTCCAGAGTTGCTCTATCGAAAAGCACTTGTAAGTTTCTTACCAACATGGATAATATGATTCTAATGATCATTAATTTGTGAGTTTAAATTTTGTTGATTCAGCATGATTCCTTCAATGGATCGGATTTTGAATCGGCTTGCAGACAACTATAAAAAACAGTGCATTCAAGAAACTTTGGGGTGTTGTACGCCACGAGAATCATATTCATTTTGAATGATGATGAAAATTTAAAGAGAAAATGTATGAAACTATTTCATACTATGCAAAATTTGGCTGAGATTAATTTGTATGGAAAAAACAAAACAAAACAAATTTTGAGTAGAATATAGGTGAAAATTCTATTTTAAACCAAGCATGTATATTTGTGAAACCCAAAACCAAAACCATTGGAGATCTAGATGGAGAGATATGGACAATATATTGGTGTGTCTCGCTTGCTGTACAGATAGAGAATTTTGCTACTTGAGTGAGATTACATAGAACATAAACATTTCTTTATTTTTATGAAATGATGTGAAATGTCTTAAATAATGGTAACCGTAGATGATTATATTATGATTTTATTAGGGCAACTACAATGGGTAATAACACACATTTAACACTCATTCTCCATTATTCTCCATTGCGAGTGGAAGAGAGAGGATGTTCAAAGTATTGAACATCCCTAACTCTTTTTTTATTTTTTATGTACGCACGCGCCTTTGGAGGCATGGGGGATTGACCCACATGGGCCCCATGCGTCTGCAGCCTTTTTATTTTTTTAAAATTTTTTTTAATGATATTATTTAATGATTTATCATTTATGTACATGTTTTCTCCCAACAGATTAATTTTGTATTTTTATTATATTTTTTTAATTGAAATTTAACTTTTTTATGAAATTTGAATTAAATAAAAAGTTAAAAACTTGTAACGACTAGTTTGAATCTTATCCATAAATACTTACCAATGTGAACACATAATTTAATTTCAACTCACTACGCTCTCTAGTTCTACTCTTCATATCCTTCTCATCTAATTTTTTTAAGTTCTTACAATCTTATTTGTTATCCAAAATGGACAAAAATATGAGGGCATTTCTTATGAATTTGTTGAATTCTACACACAACCCCCCAAAAAAATCATTTTCCCAAAATTCACAAATTCCACAAAATAATCAATATGCACATTCATTTTCATATATGCAGTTTCCTCCACAAAATGTTAAAAATTTCCATGGTTTTGGAAATTTTATGAATCATCCGTATTATGCCCCGAGGTCCACATCAACTGCTTTCAGCCGAATATTGGCAAAACATGAGTCATCCACATCTCACGCCGCTGGTTGACCAAGGCTATGGTACCCCACACACAACTGATATGCATTTTCTATCTCCAATATTGAATGAACATACAACACTGACTTTTGTCCCAAATACTCAAATTTTCTATCGTGAATCCCCAATCGAGGTGATAAATTTAGAAAAAAAAAGGTTTCAAATGTTGAGGGTACGAGAAAGCATTCAACTTGGAAAAAGATTGAAGACGACGTGTTTTCGAGAAGTTTTGTCATATTAGCGATTATCTAATAATCGACAAGGATCATAAGGTGGATTTTTTTTGGAGACATGTTGTCATCTACGACAATGAGAATCTCTTCTAGGTTCAAACAGCAGAAGAGCAAATGTTATACGGTCACATTGGCACGACACAATCCAAAAGAAGATAAATCGATTCAACCAGGGGCGGCCCTGGCCCTGGGCAGCCAGGGCACGCGCCTAGGGCCCCACCTTTGTGTGGGGCCTCAAATTTTTTTTTAATAAAATATTATTTATTTATATATAAATATTATATATTATGCTCTTACACAAAATACATTCACATAAAAAAAGGGTTTGAGTTTTTAATTTTGAGAGTTTCGATAATACTTTGCCCTTTTGTTAGTTTGTGGATGCGCGCGATTACGTAAATTGGCTATCAATAGTTTAAGAATTCAAAAAATAGAGAAGTATAAAATTTACGAAAATACACAAACGCATTCAACAAAACGATCCAATGTATGAATTACAAGACTCTTGTTCAAATTTTGTTTTCGAATTTTGATATATTGTTTAATCTTATTTTGATTTAATGTTTTGTTCACATTATTTTGGTTTAAGGTAAGATATTAATATTTGTTGTAATTTCACATAGATTATGAGAATTCGAGGATTACAGGTCTAAAAACGAATATTTTTCCTATAAAATTTACGAAAATACACAAACGCATACAACAAAATGCCTTCCTCACCAAGGTTTGGAAGCAAAAATTCCAGAGTTGCTCTATCGAAAAGCACTTGTAAGTTTCTTATCAACTTGGATAACATGATTTTAATGATCATTAATTAGTAACTTTAAATTTTGTTGATTCAACATGATTTCTATAATGTATCGAATTTTTAATCGGCTTACATACAACTATCGAAAGTGGTACATTCAAGACATTTTGGGGTGTTGTATGCCACGAAAATCATATTCATTTTAAATGGTGATGAGAATTTAAAGAGAGAATATATGAAACTATTTCATACTATACAAAATTTGGCTGAGATGAATTTGTATATAAAAAACAAAAACAAAACAAATTTTGAGTAGAATATATTGGTTTGCTTTGCACAATTTACTTAGTTAACATATATAGTTTTCTGCCAATTTTGTTAACTGGAAGGTTTATCTAAATGATAACGAATAAATAAATAAATAAATATATATATATATACATATATATATATATATATATAATGCAAGATGATAATATAATAACTACTTTTAATATATATATTTGAAAACCTACCAAATTGATCAATATTAACTACTATTAATTATATAAATTATCAATTACATTTCTCATGAATTTATTTTTAACAGCTTGATCAATATTTTTATTTCTCCCTATATATAAAGAATCTCCCCCTTAGACACCTTCTTTTAAATTGCAGAAATTGCCCTTATGTAAAATAAATATTATAATTTTATTTTTATTTGTTTTTTTTATATTTCAAATTTCCATATTTTTCTCAACTAAACATTGTAGATAAGATAAATTGATAAAAAAAATTTAAATTTATTTTTATATTATTTTATAAATGTTAAAAAATAAATTTAAATATTATTTAAAAAATAATATTTATATATAACATACAATATTAAATATATTGCATGATTTTATACACACGCAACGCGTGTGCGATTATGCTAGTATATATATAATGCAAGATGATAATATAATAACTACTTTTAATATATATATTTGAAAACCTTCCAAATTGATCAATATTAACTACTATTAATTATATAAATTATCAATTACATTTCTCATGAATTTATTTTTAACAGCTTGATCAATATTTTTATTTCAAAATAAAAATCAAGTTTTTTTTCTAATAAGTTTCCCGTCTAACAAAATCGGATACCATAATTAATACAATTTACAAAAGTTTTGTTATTTTGTCTACCTATCATGACCACCTAATATGCCCAACACGGGGTGTCATTCAATCATTGGATGTGATGAATTGTTTATCCAATGTGATGAATTTTGCATCCAATGATTGAATGACACCTCGTGTTTGACATATTAGGTGAGCATGATAGATATGCAGCATAACAAAACTCCAATTTACAAAATATGATATTTTAAATATAAAATTATCTTTTTTTGTGCGTACATATTATATATATAATTTTGATGTGTTGTCCATCACTCTATTATCTACCTCTGTGCATGTATTTAGAGCTATCATACGGGCGACGGTCCGGCCACCAAAAACCCATTTTTTGGCGGGTCGAGGGCGGGCCGATCCACCATCCCGGCGGATTATAAATCCTCAACCCAACCCAACCCAACCCAACGTGGGTTACGTGTTAGGGGAACCGGCCCGTAGGTTGGCTTACAACAAATAAAAATCATTATAATTAATTATAAATAAATAAATATTAATAGAAACATATTACTAAAAAATTTAATTATTAATTTCATATGTGTAAATTTTATATAAATTAATTATTACAAAAAATTAACAACTTGCATTAAAAAATACATATATCACAATAAAAATAAGAATAAAATAATAATTCTTCAGGCCCGTAGTGGGGCCTAGGCGGGACCTAACCCACTTAAATTGTGTGACACAATTCAACTTAAATTTTGTGGCACAATTCAACCTAACCCACTTAAATTATGTGGCACAGTTCACTGTATCAAGACGAGTCTGTTCATCGTTCTTATGTCTTCACACACACGCAGCCTGAGAAACTTATCAGGGGCACTCATCCTACGGTTAACTTTGGAGTTCTTATGTTATGAACTTTCGAAAATAAGATGCCCCTTATTGATATGAATTATACATATCAAATCTTTTGTAGCTCTCATTCCAAGATCGGTTCATTTATGTCACTCGTTGTTCATTCTTTATAGTGGGGTTTTTATCTTTGTATTAACTACCATATCGCGGAGGTTACCACCTTAGTATTTTTTTGGCTCCAGATGATTAACCTAAATTGACGGCTCTATATGTATCTGTCATTTATCGAATGTATGTATGGAATGCGATGAATCATAGATCCAATAGCTTTGAGTGTAAATAAGAGACAAAAGCATAAAAATAAAACCCTAACAACCGGTGCAAACCGGAGACAAATATACAAAACTCACAGTTTCTGAGACCAAAAAAAATTAGCTTCCATTAATGGCGACGCTTGGATTTACAAACCTTTCTTCCGAGTTATCTTCGTCTCATTCATCCTCCATTTCAATTGGGTTACACCCATTTCTTTCTAAAAATGCTCGCAATTACAATGTCTCCTTCTCATCTACGAATTCGCCGCGCATTTCGAGACGACGACGTAGTAATGGGGTTTACAGCTCGTTTGTACCGATGGACTCCGCTAAGATTAAGGTTGTTGGTGTCGGCGGCGGTGGAAATAATGCCGTTAATCGCATGATTGGCAGCGGTTTACAGGTCATTCTCCAATTACCATTGTTTCTGTAGTTTTGTGATATGGGTGCCCAGTGTTGATTTTTTGTATATCCAAATTTCAATCTTTTAAGTATTATTATTGTCAGCGTGGTGATTTCTTTTAATGCGTGGTGAATGCCATAGCGCTTGAAGTAATATTTTCAGGGGATAGTATGCATAGTTCTATATAGCTAGTGTTACGGTGACAAAAACGAGTTTACTCGTAAACGAGCATTTGAGAATGTGAAATGTACAAATTTAATCCTTTAAATTGTTTCCAGGGCTATGGGTTGAAATTGCCTTTTATGAAATGAAGAAGTTGATATTCTATATAATATATATCTATATATATAGATGCTGTTTCCCTCGTTTTGTGAAGCAGTAGGATTGTTTTTGAGAGCATTCGTTGGCTGTGAGTTGTAATTAGTGTTGCCTCCTTTCACTGTATTAGATACGGCTCACTCTAATTTTGACAAACTCAAAGGTTGCAATCTATATGTCATACAATCATAATAATTTTATTGATATAGTTCCTAGTTTGACCTTGGAAGGCTCTAAAAAAAGAAAGAAAATGAGAAGGAAAGATCAAAGATAAATGAATTCAAGGCCACTTTTAAGCATATCTATTATTGTTCTGGAATTTACAATTCAGAGGAAAGTCCAGACTCCTGATTCTAATCAAAATATAACTTGAGTTAAGGAACAATCTAGATTTTCATTAGCTGTGCGTAAAGCTTAATGACTGAAGTAATCGAACAGTGCAAAATAGTTATATCCATTTGTTATGGTCTTCCAGTTCGGTGCATAAAGTGTGAATCCATCTTAATTTATATTTTCTGGAAAAGTCACTTTATAGTCAATCTAATTATTATCCATGATCCAGCATCAGCATACCAAGGATCAAAAAAACTTTCCTTCTCTGACTTGTGGAAATGCTCTTTCAGACGATCTGATTATTTATTGTTTCAATTATCGGAAATAACTTTTTCTGAGCTGTTTTATCTCAGGGAGTGGACTTCTATGCAATAAATACAGATGCTCAGGCACTATTACAATCTGCTACTAAGAACCCTATTCAGATTGGAGAGCTTCTGACTCGTGGACTCGGTATGTATCTCCATTTGTACTTTTTTAAAATGAAAGATTTGCTTAATATGATGCATACTTCTCTCTTATAGCTTGTCAGGCTAGATTTGGTAGCATTACTCCCTCAAATAGTGGAATGCATGAATCATATTGCTGTCCCTCCATGATAGTTCTCAAGGAAGAAAAGAGTAACCGAATTAACTAGATGTGATAGTAATCTCCCTCATAAGAAAGAGATATACCATATACATAAAAATTTATTGTGTGTACAGATATTTAACACCCAAGTCTCACATAAACTATATATCAGTATTCTAAAATAACCAAAGATTTTCTGATAATAGTTTTTATTTTGAACAATTTCTGGGATGCAGGAACTGGTGGCAACCCGCTTCTTGGGGAACAAGCCGCTGAGGAATCAAAGGATGGTATTGCAAATGCTCTCAAAGGATCAGATATGGTGTTCATAACAGCAGGGATGGGTGGGGGTACTGGCTCTGGTGCTGCTCCTGTTGTTGCACAAATAGCAAAGGAAGCAGGGTATTTGACTGTTGGTGTTGTTACCTACCCATTCAGCTTTGAAGGGCGCAAAAGATCTTTGCAGGCAGGTTTTATTTCCATTCTATATTTACAACAGTTTAAGTATTTTATTTTACTAAACATTTGGACTAGGCGCTTCCTCATGAGTTGGATGGAGAATTATGTCAGAGTCTATGAAAACCATATCTTTGTAGGGTAAAAGGATGAGAATTCGCTGGGGACGCATAATTAACTCCACATTTTCTGCCGGATTCCTAGATTCATGAATTTTCTTAACAATTTCACTTATACCCTGTTTATCTGTGAGATTCAGTTTATTGAGGGGATGGGGGAGGGGAGAATTTGTTTGCCTAGCTCCCTTTCTTGTTGTTTGACTTCTACGTTCTCATCCTCTTTTCCTTTTCTCGATATTTGAATGAAATTTTGGGAAGTTCACTAGTTTGTAGTTGCTTTGATTTCATTTGAGGATTATGCACCAATCCTGCATGGACTTTGGGAATGTTTTTAGCTAGTGAATATAACCTTGAACTGATTGTGGCTTGCAGTGGCATCATCTTTTTCGTAAACTTTCACAGTTTTGATGTTATCGCATTGTGATCTGCCATTGTTTCAGGCACTTGAAGCAATTGAAAAGCTCCAGAAAAATGTGGATACACTTATAGTAATTCCAAATGACCGTTTGCTGGACATTGCCGATGAACAGACCCCACTTCAAGATGCTTTCCTTCTGGCAGATGATGTACTCCGCCAAGGGGTCCAAGGAATATCAGATATTATCACTGTGAGCTATCTTGTTTATCCGCTGCACTTCATGCACTGATTTTTGCTGTAATATGTTGATCTTTTAATGGATTCTTGGTTTTCGCAGATACCTGGTTTGGTAAATGTGGATTTTGCAGATGTCAAGGCAGTCATGAAGGATTCAGGTACCGCTATGCTTGGGGTGGGCGTTTCCTCTAGCAAGAACCGTGCCCAGGAAGCAGCTGAACAAGCAACTTTGGCCCCATTGATAGGCTCCTCAATTCAGTCCGCAACTGGAGTTGTATACAATATTACCGGAGGAAAGGATATAACCCTTCAAGAAGTGAATAGGGTATCTCAGGTATTATATTTTGCCTTCTTTCTTTTCTCCTGAATACATCATTCATTATATTTTTTTCTGGTTTTACGGGGAAAGCTGTTACCCGATAAGATACTAAAAATTATTGTTCACCATTAAAATTCTGGTCACACTCATTCTCCCCATTGGACAATAGGTCGTTACGAGTTTAGCTGACCCTTCAGCCAACATAATTTTTGGTGCGGTTGTGGATGAACGATACAATGGAGAGATCCATGTCACTATAATCGCAACTGGTTTCACCCAGTCATTTCAGAAAACTCTTTTAACTGATCCAAGGGGAGCAAAACTAGCTGCTGATAAATCTACAGGGAGCCTTGACACCCTCAAATCTCCGGTCACTCTCAAATCATCGCCTCCCACTTCTCGAACCCCTGCTTCTACTTCTACAAGGAAGTTCTTATTTTAGCAACCTTTTCTCTTATCTTGTTTTCCTTCCTTGTTTTTGCATTTGCAAGGTTTAAGGTTGCATTTTTAATGTAGTTTTTATGATGCCTTGTATCTCGTGGTCTAGCGGAAATTCCTTTTGTTTTTTATTGTTTTCTTAGGGTTCGGTACATATTACATCTTTGAACCTTTGCAATTGTAAGTGAACAAATTCGGATCCACAAGCTTCCTTCACAAATTAGGCGCCAAGAATTGTTGCAGACACATTCGACTTTCGTAAAATTGAAGTAAACGAGGCAAACATATAATACAAACAATTGAAGTGAAGATTAAAAGGCGTTGATCCTCAAAACCAAAAACCAAGGTATTGATTTATTCTACAGCATTGGCTTCATGTGAGTATTCCAGAATGAAAACCTCAGCCACTTCAGGCGACCTAAAACTCACCTTCTTCTTCAACTTCTCACTTCGACCTCCGTGAAACGTCGAACTATTCACCCGCCCGCCTCCACCTTCTTCAGCCTTCATCGCCATCCCCGCTGAAATACTCACCTTAGATTCATGCAAAACTTTCTCTCGTCTGGTGTCTGCGTCAAAGGAGGGATGAACCCTTCTGCTTGAACATTGTTTAAGCGCATGCAGATGATCACCGCCATGAACGCCACCGTCGTCGAAAGCTGGTGAAGAAAGAATCAAATCCTCCAAAGTTAACATTGTATTGTAGGTGATTTTGTTGTAATTCGCCTGCTCCTGCTTCATTTCCAGAGTCCGAAAAGTCCTCGGCTTAAAAAATTTCGCCATTTTTAGCCCACAATCAGGATCTGCTTCTTTCTTGGCTGCTGATCTATTACTGTTACATGTCCTACTCCCAAGACCGCAGAAACACAAACCCATTTGCTGCTTCTGTTTTTCCGACAAGGAATCTTAAAAACTTGAAATATTCAATCCACTGGCATTCGATGAATATCATGTGGTTATCAATGCGATGTTTTTGGTTTGTGAGTGTTTATATATATATATATATGTGAAATCGAAAATGGATTCTTGGAGGGGTGCGTGGACGGGCGAATCTTCATAGGATGATATTTCTATGTTGTTATTAGCAAAGAATATGCAGATAAGTGTGAAATGAACTAGAACAAGTTGAACATAGTAAATACCGAAGGTTTCGTCTTTGTTTCACTAGATTCACCATAGCACTAATTTTCTTGTTCTACGTATTAAATTCACGCATGAATCCAAAAGAAGTCAAAAAACTATAATTAATTTCGGCGTTTTTGGATCATTCAGTACAAGGATGTTTTGTGGATCTTGCGCACTTTATCCGAGACCATAATGGCTTGCACAAGACAAATTTTTGTTCCGTCTTTGATTTAGTTAGGACGGGAAAAAAATCATGAAATGCCGTCATATCGCATGTACCGTACCCAAAAAAATCGTATATATCGAAAATTTTGGTATATCGACCGTACCAAAATTTTCAGTATTGGTATAAGATTTAAAAATTTTCGATATTTCGATATACCGAAAAAATATTTAAAAAGTCGGTATACACGATATCAGTATACACGGTATCGGTATACCGACTTTTTAAATATTTTTTAAAAAACTGTTTTTTATAATATACACGGTATCATACCGGTACCGAATTTCGATATACCAAAATTTTTTGGTAAGAATTGTATGAATTTATGTCATACCGATTTTCGGTACGGTATCGGTACCGAAAATTTCGATACATCGAAAATTTCGATACCAAAGCGGTATTCGTTGAATATTCGAAATTTTGTATCGAAAATTTCGATATCGAAAGCGGTATTTGTTGAATATCACGGTACACCGTATCGAACCACCCTAGATTTAGTTGTTTCTTTTTTTCTTTTTTACGAGTTATTTGTTCTTGGATAAAGAAAAGTAGTGATAATTGTCCCGGAGTTGTATAAGACAGCTTATTCTTCGGCACGAAAACTTCTGACAAAAGTTACAAAGTTGTTTAAACCTTAGACGATGAAATTGTTTTATTGTAGCATATTGATATCTGCATATACTTATATTAACATAGAATATAAAGAATATAAAAAAAATTCTCTTTCATATTTTCTTGGGTTACCAAACCAACACTCTCTCTTGGTACCATAACTTTCATCTTTGATTGAAATTTTCTTATGATTAAGAGAGAGATATACATGGGATTTTGCCATGCGTGATGGGTGGTTATTATTATTTTTTTGAAAGTAAAATAACCCTCTTTATATTTTTGCAACTTTGAAGAGAGCCCTTATTTATCGACTCGCTTGGGCATCCATGGCTGTTATAGATCGACATATTTATCATTTGGCTGTGGCCTCGAGCTAAACAACTGTTTAAAATGTGGATGTTTTAATGTATTTTTAATGGCCAAAATGATCGTCTTAGAAAATCGAAGTGAAGATCAAGAAACTAATATTAACCCGCAATTGTGAGATTCCCCAAGTTACTTTTAGAAATGTAAGTCGTTAATTTCCAGACGAGCTTCTTTATTGGCAGGAAACGAGTGAAGATCAAATCACGGTATTAGCTATATAAAAATGTCTCTTTCGGAAAGATCGACTGCATTAACCATTAAGTACTGTAAAGACCAAGTACAATGCTTGAGCGGTTGATGAGATGCTAGCATAAAGATAATACCCTTACACTACATCCAAATATGAGATCCACATATTTTCATGGATCCCGCGTATCCAAATCAATTTTGAATCATTGGATCTTACATTAGGGTACTACCATTACGCTAGCATGAACTTATGGAGCATTGGTGGAAAATGGAAATGAGGTGTGAAAGTGAAGGTCCTTGAATGCGATAAACTTATGGCTGCATGATGGGTCAACATGTTTGGCTCTATGATTGGAGAAATATGGACGTGGATAGATGGAGGTGGACAAGTAGGTGGATTCACATATTTTATTATTTGGTACATGGATGAGATTTATCAGGATTTATGGGAGAATGGAGATTTCTCCTACATTACCCATAATATTACCCACAATATGTGGAAGGGTCGACGTAATTTCATAGATTGATGCGTCATTTGCATACAAAATTCTGGTCCATGGTGTGTTCTACGAAGACCGTGGGAAGAAGGATGACTCCTTAGGGTGAGGTTACAACACTGGTTGGAGTTGGATGAAGTTGGATGAGCTCTAAATTCTTCAAAAACCTCTTAATAGATAGAATAAGAGGAATATATCTTTCATATCCGTATGACCGAAAGATATCGGAATGCAGTGGCTGCCGCTCTCCAAATTCAGATTATTAGGACTTTAAGCTACATTGCTGAATTTATTACATTGATGGTGTCGACTACTCGAGAGATGTATGCTGTCTGTGCGTGCACAAGACCAGAACACAAGTTAAAAGAGTATGAATGGGTAAAGGATCCCTTGTATGTATAATTACAGCTAAAGAAAAATTGAAGGTGACATGGGTGGATAGATATCGACTCTGCAGGCTCAAAATTCCATTACTGTGAAATGCATTAAACCGAGACACATTATGGTTGTAACAAAAAAATCTCAAGGATAAAACTATGGTTTATGTTCATTCCTTAGCATTAGAAATAAAATAATGCATGCTTAAGCTTACCGCAACATAACATACGGTCAGTTTGTTCATTTTCTTGTACATCAGTGTGTTTCTCACGACTCCAATCCTTTTTCAGCCTATTCATTGTTCGTTGCCACAGTCACACCAACTTCTGCAGGCCTTATAACTCGATCGTGCAGCATGTATCCAGACTGCAGCAAGAATAAAATAAGTGAGAAAGGTACTTATGAAACTAAGTGCTTCAAGTTAAAATGCCAAAAACCATTGATAAGTCGACATTATAACACATACATAACAGCACCGTAAAGGTCAACAAATCAAAGTAAGGTTGTTCACATTATATCAAGCTAGTAGTCATATGAAGTGATGTGCCAAGACTTGATTTCCAACTCCGTACTTGTTATAAGATTTCATATCTTAAACATCATGAAAAAAAGGGGGGAAATTAATCAATCAACCTCAAACAAACAATTCAGACGAAGTAAAGAATCAGGTAATGGTTAGTTCAAATACCTTGAGAACAACTGCGACATGGTCCGGTGGCTTTGAGGCATCTGGTACTTGGAATACAGCATTATGTCTGTTTGGATTGAATTCTTCATTTATAGGGTCGTATTTCTCTAGTCCAAACTTTTTAAATACCTACAAATGGCAAAATTCAAGCATGTCAAGTTAAAATCTTCATTTAAAGTTTGGATGCCAGTTAGTATCATGTGCCAACCATAGTTTATTGACTCCCCAAATAGCCCAATATTTGGCAATGTATGGCAAAGATATTTAAATGGATGAATGACCAATATTTAACCATTACAATTTACACCCACCAGTCAATAGCATGCGAAGAAATTTTTCAAAGAGACGGTGCTCACCAATGGTTCAAAGTTCATAATTCAGAGTTCAGACATTATAAATCACCTTCCGCATCCAAACCATCTTCAACCAATTCATTTTCTGACTCTTAACAACAATGATTCTCACCATGTACAATAAAACTAATTAAACGAAGTTCCACATACCGATGGCAACAACAAGTATAATATAGTCACCGAGTGAGGTAAATATTACTAGCCAACCAAAAAAAAATACCTCTGTTAATTGTTTCTCAGTCATTTCAACGCCATCGAGGAGTATCTTAAGTTGTTGAACAGCACCATCCGTATCTGTAGATGCATCAATTTTTGCAAAACTCTCTTTTGCAGCAGAGGAAGCTCTCCCCAAATTATCCGCCACATCCAACAGACTCTTAGCGAAATTCTGCAGAATAGTAATCTCATAAATAAGTGACCAAAAAACAAGCACGAACTACACGTGGGCAATTCAACAGTACGTCATAAATTTAAAATTCAAATCCACTAGCCTGAATAGCAAATTTCTTTGCATTTTCTGCCTCTCGTCTGGTACGATCCTTGACGTTTTCCATATCTGCAAAAGTCCTCAGAACCTTATCCTTCATTTTCTCAACTTCTTCCTGCTTTGCAACCAGAAGTTGTTCCTTCTCCACAATGATTTTCATAAGATCCAGTCTTGAAAGGTCATTCTTCAAATCTGAATCAGAATTTTTTTATAAAAAATGCAATTTGTTTAGCACCTTTTTGCCTTCTATTCGCAGTATCAAGCGTACCAGAGCTAGATTTGGAGGAAGAACCTGATTCAGTTTTTTCATCGGAAACTGATACATCTGAATGATCGGGAACATCATCTCTTTCTGTCTTATTTTCCACTTCGCTCCCAGATCGAGCAGTCTCCTCATTTACTTGTGGTGATGAAGATGATGAAAAGCCGAACCATTGGAAGGCAGATGAATTCAGAGATGAATGATGTAACAATGATATGTGACAGCTTACCACCTAAAATGGAAGAAGAGTGTCCTTATTACTACCAGCTTCACAATGCATAAATAATGCACCAGTAACATACAAAAGCAAAGACAGAGCATAAACAAAGTAGATATCCACACAACTCAATAAAGGATTATCCATAGGCACAGATCGTAGTGCACGACTTTCTATTTTATTTCTGATAAAATAGAAGTCTACATCTATGTGCTTCATGAGTAAATGGATGTCAAGATCTGACCATGAATAATCAGTACTGACATGGAGGTATACAGCAATGGGATCTACCAACATGGTCGCAACAAATAACCAGGCAGAGTGAGCAATTGAATCCGACTTCGGATGACAATGATTAGAGCCAAACAATTTCAGTGATTGTGGAGACCAAGGTGGTCAATTAAAATAGAGTACCTCAGCACCTAGAAGTTCTCCTTAGTTCATTGGAACTTCAAGAGATAGAACTATACCTAGGATGATACCATTAGCACCAGCAAAGGTACGACTGTCGGTGTTTTTAACTCAGTATGCATCAGAAAAGGAGAGAATGGGAAATGGGAGACCAATCCCAAAGAAGTAGGCCATGCTCAAGTGTCTCACAGAGGTCTTGAAGTAAATGTTGATGGCAGGTCAATATCGAGTTGTGTAACGATGAAGGAGTTGAGAACATGTTGACAAAGAAAATATACAGGCTGAATTTCCTTTATAACGAAGAGAAACTCAGCAATGTGAAGCATAGTGCCCTCATTTGGAAACACCGGTGTTTGGATGTCAGTAGCATAAGCGTTCTTGTTCTTTCAGAAGATTGGGAATGTTCTTATCCCAAATTTAATCAATCAAGCCAAACATAATTTATTTATTCGACCTCACCCCAGCCAAGTGATCATCGGCTTATTTAATCAACAATATTTCACATCCTACTCAAATATTTTAATAATACAACGTTATTTATCTACACAATCCCATCAACTCAATTGAACGCAACATGAGTACTAAAGCTGCTTTTATATATAAAGGAGACAGTGAAGAGAATGAAATTCTCAGTTTTGAATTTATAATTATTTGCATGGTATGCTCTCATGGGAAAATTGCAAATATGGTCCTTTTTGTTTGTATAATTGGGATTTTGATCATATATGTTCAGTTATTTTCGATTTTCTTGTTAGCAATTTTAGTCCTTTTTTTCCCACATGAGCTTGTGTTCAGTGTCGTGCAAGCACTTTCATGTAAAAAGGAGTAATTTGCAAAAAAGAAAAGAAAAAAAAAACAAAATATCCAAAGGAATTAAAGATACATGATTAAAACTCAATGCTGATAACATAACAGACCAAACACGCGAAGTGTAAGATATCGGGGATGGAAAAAGCCATTTTCTCATAGTTGCATGATAATGCCATGGAGAAAGGAACAAAAAATGTAGAGCATATAATGGCTTAACATCATAACCCAGTTATAAATATCTAAAAATCATGGCATAATTACAAATAAGTGACCGGAAGGATATCCTAAAAATGACTTCTTTTATCCAACAAAAATTTCTCTCGGTGTAACATCGAATGTACCCATAAAAACGATTTAAGATAGCTTCAACATATTAGCCCACAAATTGATGGAGAACACTTGTGCTAAACCAACTCGTATATAAGACCAAGACCACAGGGCAAACAGAGACATGGTGATTGAAGATGGATAGAAAATAAAGAAACTTAAAGCAAAGAGAAAGCAAGCAAATAGTGAACAATAGAATGCATTAAACTACGAGCAAATAGATACAAGCTAAATGATCCCCCCTCAAGCACAAGGCACAAAGTACCAACCTTTACAGAAATCTTGTGAAAACTAAAAACAAGGCAACTCATATCCGAGGAAAAAAGCAATCAAAAAATCAGCGGAAAGCGCAATCAAAAGAAGGTAAACCTTATCGCAGGGATAGAGCTGGTTAGAAAAAGAAGAAACGCAATGCGTATTCTGTCGCCCGAAAAGAGGCCGCTGGTGGCGGAACTGATTCAGCGCCGCCCTCGAAAATCTGGCCGTGATTCTGCTCATCGACATGATTCTCAATCGGAGATTTTAGGTTGGAAAACAGAGGAGGTGTGCAAGGGTTTAAGGGGGGGACGAAACCTCAGCTGAGCTTGAGGGGAAAGAAAAGAATTAAATATATAAAAATAAATAAATGAATTCTTTTCTTTTTCTTTTTTTTTAGGCCAGCGGTTATCAGCACATTAATAATAACAAAGACAGAAACTAAAGTGGTGTAAATTAAATAATATAATATTTGTCTACGGAAGTTTGAAAGTTAAAACCTTTTTTTTTTTTTTTTTTTTTTAATGTTTCTCTTCCTTTCAAAAACTATAAAACGTCACTAAAACATATTCATTATACACAACATGATGATTTAAGATCGATGTAATCTAGATGACTTGACGATATCTGAATTACACAATAAAACAATTTTACGTGAGCAAACATAAAATGAAGTTGGGTTGCAGAATATTGAAGTTTTGGTTTGTCAACATTGGATTAACAAGATGTTGGATCATAAATCCAAAGTTACATTTATATATAAATACTTATGTATTGCGGTTTGTTAAATAAGATTAGTTCATTAGAATAATCTAAATAAGGTTTCGGGTTATTTGAGATTTAATATATATCTAATAGGATGTGGACATTTAATGTTTAGATACTAGTGAGTTTTTTTATTTGATTGATGGACTTAAATAGAATCCGATATCACACGACGAAGTCATACTATATTATACATCATCATGAATAGTTAGAGAGCGTGATAAATTTAACATGATGGATTCTGGATTAATTAACATATTTAACATTATTGTTTTATACTAATTTTGATAATTTAACATGATCGATTATGGATTTATATTATATGATTCTTCTCCAACACAAGAGAACCTTTGATGCTCTGATATGCTTTTGAGAGCTTATTAATGCCCTTGATCCGTGACTCTTATGTACGTTTAACTTCTTGTTACTCATAAATGACTCAAATTAAGATGGGGTACTATTTAATTTATAGCATTTGCCCGATGGTAGAAAACATTATTCTAACACTACGTACACATTAATCCTAGTACATTCTCTGCAAATCATGTTAATTACGCTCATGGGTCGAGGTATCACTTGTTGATTCAAATTTTGTTTTTGGAGTGACATGTACTAATTGTGAAATCTGAGCTTCTTTGATTGTCTCTCAGACTCTCAGTTAATTACTAATATTTTATTGATCTTTACTCTTGAGTTTCTGCTTCTGAATTAAACTCTTACTAATAGCTACTCTATTCTTCAGCAGGTTTGTTAATAAAATATTTTTAAAAAATTATCAAACTATATATAATAAAATGAGGGAAATTTAAAGAATATGATCATCGGACGGATCCTACTCGACTGCCTCCACAAAAGATATGTTGATCGTACATTTTAAATGATTTCAAAATATTTAGAAATCACATAACTTAATATGTACTTCCAGTTAATTTGGTTATTGTTAATATGGCAATTGCATGATTAAAGCATACATTGTAAGATCACTAATTAAAAAAAAATCACCATAAGATCAAATGAATTCATTTAAATTAATGTAAATGCACAACAAGCAATTTGACCTTGTCGCGAGGAGTTTGACATTAATCAAATTTATTCATTTGTGCATCCCACATCAAATATTAATTTAAATTGATGCTTTAATTGCAATTTGCATGAAGTTAAGATTTTTTTATTTTCCCTTTGTTTTCCTCGAAAAAAAACACCCAGGAGAAAATTATCGGCGGAAAGTTGAGTTCAGCCTATCTTTAAAATATTGTCTCAAACATGTATCCATTATTTTATTTTTTTTACATATAAAGTCCACATGTTTCCCTGTAAACCCTATATTTAAGAACGAATAAAGATCATGTGACAACTTATAAATAAAGATTTATAGCAATATATATGAAATGTTAGCGCACGTTCACGGTTCCCTAAGGCCATCTCCAATCCATTAAACTATCTTAGAGGGTGTGTTTGGCTAAACTTATTAAAAATAGCTTATAAGCTTCTAGTGCTTAAAAGCTGTTTTACAAGCTTATAAGTTGTTAGAACTTATTTTAAAAATAAGATGTTAAAGTGTTTGAGTAAACTTATTTTAAACAACTTAAAGATGTCGATATGTTTGGTATTATAAGATCTTTTTATTGTCAAAATTACCAAAAAGGATATAATTCTATGAAAATAAAATTTTGAGTTATACACATACGAAAATAGTTTTAGAATAAACATATATTAAAAAATAAAATTATTTTAATATTTTACTTTAGAAAATTTATGTGATTTGTAATTTTTTTAAAAAATAATATTTAATATTTAATGGGTGGAGGATATGATAGAGATTTATGAAAATATTCAAGGATATTTTAGAGAGATAGAATATTAAAATAAGATCTTTTTGAAAAAAATACCTCCCCCTTACTTTTTTAAAAACAGCTTATAAGCTGTCTAACAGCTGATTTTGACAGCTTATAAGCTGTTAGGTCTTATTTTAAAAATAAGTTCTTAAAGTGTTTGGATGAACTTATTTTAAACAATTTAAAGATGTTGATGTGTTTGGTATTATAAGATCTTTTTAGTGTCAAAATTACGAAAATGGTATAATAATATGAAGGTGATGTAAATATTATATATATACGAATTTTTAAAAAAAATTATGTTAAATGTTAAACTTAAATAAAAAATTATTTTATATTTTAATTAAAAAAAATCCGTATGCTTTGAATTTTTTTTTAAAAATATTTAATGTAATGATATTTTTAAAATTACTCAATAATATCTTGATAGTTTAGTTTTTTAAGTTCTAATAAAATTATTGAACAAAACCTTATTTTAAATTATATATATATAAATATAAAACAAATTGATAAAGGTTGAAATCTGTATGAAGATGGAAGATTTAAATCTATTAAAATGAAGAAGTCGAAGGCAAATGAAAATTTGGGAGAGATTCCGTGCAAAAAAAAGAAAAAAAAATATGGGAGAGAAGAAGTCGAAGGCCACGCGAGAGAAAGCTTTGATTGTGTAGGTAAAGTTAAAAATGGATGGAGGGTATGGTGGACATATGTGAATATATACAAAGATAATATTGGAAAGCAAAATATTAAAATAAGACATTTTCTTAAAAAGTAGGGGTGTATCTACTTTTTTAAAAACAGCTTATAAGCTGTCAAACAACTTATTTTGACAGCTTGCTGTTTATTAAAAAAATTATCAAACACTTTTAAAGAGCTTATAAGCTCTGAAACAGCTTATAAGCTGTTTTCAAGAGCTTATAAGCTCTCCCAAACACCCTCTTAGTGTAACGCTAACTTCAAAATAGTGTAATTCCTACACCAAATACAACACTCATCTCCAACCCATTAACTCTAAACTCTACACTAAAAGGAATATTCTCGGTATATTTATTATTATTTTATTTACAACAATTAATTTATTCCACAAAATATTTTTAAACACAATAATTAAAATATCAGTATTATCTAAAATAATAATTTATATATAAAAATATTAATGAATTAAAATTTTTAATTACATATATTTTAAGAATTATGTTAAAAATTTTAAAATATTTTATTTTATTTATTAAAATATTTAAAATTATTATTTAATTTACAAATTTAATTTTATTTATTTAAATACTTAAAGAATTAATTACAAACAAAAAGAAAAAAAAAGAAAAAAAAAGAATAGCATAGATGATGTTCATCTACTCCAACCTGGCGCTGAAAATAGCGTTGGGTTGGAGTAGATATTGCAACACCAAACCAAATTGGTGTTGCATTGGAGATGGCCTAACAACGAAAACTATGAAACAGAAAGACATTTATTTAGAAATCTAGAAACTTGGAAGCAATTATTAAATCATATTTTCACACATGCAAAATGATGAAATTACTGTTTTATTAAATTCCTCAATAGTTCAATTTGGAAACTTTATTTACGTCTTCACTGGCCCTTCTATCGGCTCGAAGAAGTCCATCCTGTATGACAATATAAATTAAAGGATATATTAAAACGGTAGCCTGTCTCACGGATTCGTCTCACAAAATGCTTACGCAAACTTAAATAGTAAGGTCTTAATTGAAAAATAAAATTTTAAAATGTTTGGATAAAATAAAACAATAGATCCCGGGCCAGGGGTAGTAAAATAATTATCTAACCGAAATAATATTATATTTAGTAATAATAATAACTATATTATTATAATTAATTACTACGAATAATAATCATACTTACTGAATTTTACGTGCCAGCTGATAAAAACATGGAGCAGACATTCCAAGGCTGGCCCCAAACAAATTCCAATTTTTCTGCAATCATAAATAATGATTTAAAAAAAACTGTGAGAAATTATAAATAAATTATGGGCAATTAACAAAATTGAATTAACTTTGTTAGGCGACTAGGTTTACCGGGGTAATGACTGTACTATAGCGAGCCCATATGAGTCCCGCCGTCGCAATGGCTAAAGAGAAATTATACAAATTAATTATAAATTATTTTAGGAGATAATTGACTTTCGCAATCGAAGAAGCTAACATTTTAGTAGAAGTATTATGTATGTAAAATATTGACAACGTTACTATTAATTTGTGTTTGACAAAATTCGTGTTTTAAATATGTTAAAACACATTTATTTATATAAAAAAAAAAGGTTTCACCCGATAAAAACTAAAAGTTATCATTATTAGATCGATGGATTTAAAACGATAAATTTCAATTTCTCAAACTGTTTGGACGGAGAAATTTCAAGTGAATTTCAAATCCGTTGTATGTGAAGTTGGACGTACAATTTCAGTTTTTTTTTTTTCTCAAATCTATAGTTAGAATTAAAATTTATCTATTGTTTTGATGATAACAAACAGTTACTGCCTATTAATGTATAAAGACTGATAAATATCTTTGTATCGTATTTGTGAAAAAATTCAAATCCTCAAGCACACGTTCAATCTATTAATCAAGTTGCAAAACGTGAAATTAATGAAGAGACGTATGAAATTACGATCGAAATCCATTACTATTAGGATCAATATGTTTGTGAAATCAAACGGTATTTAGCTACGTTATCAATAGGATTGTCAAACTAAAATATATTGAGTCAGTCAGAGATATATGATGTATTTTGTATGTAGGAAATTTAATTATATTTGAAGAGTAAAAAAAAAAACACAAAATATAACATTTAATATTTCTGGAGATGGAGATGCATAATATGTATAACACACATCGATTAATTAAATATCCATATATGAAACTTTAAAAATCATAACATAACACACCTATTTGCTGGGGATAAGAGAGTGATTCAGGTGGCTTTGAGAAGTCGGCAATATTTGCTATGGTCACACCCCATTTAAATGTCGGAGCCCAGAAGTGAACTGCACCCATACAATAAATATATATCATAATTCATCATAAATTTGAAATAAGAGAATTAAACATACTGGTTTTAGGGCCAGCTGGATGATTCCACAGTGCTTGAAGCTTGGAAGATGCCATTGATGGTTGCTAATTCTCCATTCATCGTGGACTCTATATATTTATATATGAAATGAAGTCAAGCTAAACCCTGCCTTAAATCAATATATTATTGGAATGTAAATTCTTCTTTTTATAATATATATGTTATTTTTTAAAAATCAAATTTGATACATTAACGACGACATACATGTCAAGAAACTAAAGTTATGCTTGGATTGATGGATTTGAGATTATATAGATTTTAGATCCATTGATTTCAAATTCTTTGACTTGGTTGAATGTCAAAATTGAAGTGGTTTTAGAATATAGTACTTTATATCAAGTTATGTAATTTTAATAGTGATTATGGTGTCGACCATTGAAATATACTCTCAAATACTTCCTCAAATAAAATCTCACATTTGAAATAAAATACATAGATCCAAGCACAACCTAAAGCATTCTAAAATTATTTGCCCAAAAATAAAGTAAGCCTTGCTTGCTAAATAAAATATGAATTTATGCAGTTGTTATATGAATTGTGTATATTCTTCTTTGGTGGTGCAGTGTCCTTTGGTATATGGTGAGAGACATCAAGGAAGGGTAACTACATAATTTCGCATCTTGATGTATGTGAAAGAAATCAATATTATGTTGAGATACTCTTGTTTACACTATGCAGATTATAAAATATATTTGCTTAATTTATGATAAAATTGAGTTTCTTCTACATAACAAACATTAGCTCATTTCTACATAAGAAATAATATATTTGAAAAGCAAATATTTTTATCATGATACTGTTTAGTAGATTACCATAATCAATTCAAACATTGACCAAATACATAGTAATCTCATAGGTTTGATCAGGGGTCGGTTCCAATCATAATTATTTTGAACATTAATTTACAGTATTGATTGTATATTGTTACAATACAAATAACTTTAAGTTACTTTGTGACACAATTTTTTTTAAACTTTCGTACTTGTAGATTTAGGCCCCGTTTGGATTTGGTAGACATTTTTTTAAAAAAAAAACACTTTTTTAAGCTATAATTTTTGGCTTTTGAAAAAGCTCTAATTTTGACTTAAACAAGTGCTTATTTAAGCACTTTTCTGGTCAACCAAACACTTTATTAAATGAAAAGCACTTAAAAAAAATGCTTTTTTGGTCTGACTTTTGAAATCATACGAAGCCTTAGACTTCATGATGTCCTGTTTTTCGAGGCCCCAAAATGAAAGAAGCAAGTCATCAGCGATGGTCATCTTTTATCCCAAGTATCTTGTGAGATTTTTATTTTTTTTTTTGGGCGAAAGAGTTTGTTACCATTAGATTTTAACACGATATTTCGTATTTTTCAAGCATTTATTTACTTTTTTAAGAGAACAATAAAGGCATATAACAATAGTGAAATATCATTACTTTTTTTTTTTTGGCCAACATCTTACTGAAAGAAGTGATTAATTCTAACAAACAATTCATGTGACAGCCACAAGTGATAAATTCAAAGCATGGAGTGGAGTGCAAATGCTAAATAACATCACTTGAATGACGAAACGAAAAATTGCCATCATAAAAAATTATTTGCAAATTCATACTTGCTGAGTATCAGCTTGGTCAAGCTTTGTTCAAAACCACACGTATTTTGTCATCATCACCTCCTAATGATCCAATGACTCCTTTTAATTCATCACTTTTATCAAGTTTGTGAGGATTAGATGGCACTTTGCAGCAAAACAAGATGTTACACACCGGTAAAAGTCATGGCTTCTCTAAGTCCATTTGCTTTTCTCGTGCTAAAACTCCTGGAGTATTCACAATTGTAATGTGCTCCAGAAGCTTTTAACATTCAAACAAATCGTTAAACAAAGAGGCGCATCAGGTTCAAACAAATCTTTAAACAAAAGGCGCATCAGGTCCATTCTGCCTGTAAAATAGTGTTGCTAATAAACAATAAAAACATTCAGGTTCTACTAAGCAACAATGTTCCAAATGAAGGACAATAATAACCATGTACAAAAAATAATCATGCAAAGAAAACAAAATCGGGAGCATCAAGCTAACATGGCTAATGCAAACCAATGAGCCAAGTGAAGAATACATAATGAGTAAGTGCCAACTAATGTGAGACAGAACCATAATAAACATGTGTTTGTGGAAAGAAGACAGTGAAAACTTAACATGACAAAAACAATATGTCAGTCGTGGCCTCAGGCCAAATGTGAGCTCCTGTGAAAAGATATAAAATAAATGCAAGAAATTTCGAGTAATGAAAAAAACTCAGTTAATCAAATATCATTTTGTCACAAGCTGAGTATTCACCATTATCCAAAACGAAACTAACTGAATACAGAAACCATTTCTTCTCATGAAACTGGAAATGTCAGAAGAAGGATATTCTACTAGTAAAGGAGAAACAAAAATCATTAAACTGAAAGTGACTTCCAGGGGCTTCAGCTTCTGAACATAGAGCTTCTTCAGGCCATCAATTATTGAAGTGACAGCACTCAAAAGGTACCTAACATCACGACAAGGGAGGCAATTGGCAAACATAATCAACAACCAAGTGAAATATATTAATAATAGAAGAAACAGAAAATATATTTGCATGCTCAAATTTAATCAAACTGAAAATTTTTATTATTTTCAATAGAACAGGTCATTACCGGTGCTGGTGCTTCATCTCTTAATTGAGCACTATAGGGGTAGTAGTCTTTTGAATATGGTTCAGAACAGGCTTTTGTAAGGCTGCCACACACTATTGATGCCTATGGTATAATCGAAGTTTGCTACTGATATAATCAAATTGTTCCTCCAAGAACTTTGTCCCCTCCTCAGTCAAAGATGCCTCGTCAATTAATAATGAAACTTTATAGAATAATCTCGAGCGTCTTGACATCAAAAGCTTTTCTGGATCATCGATGGCGGACATTCCTCCAACCTTTGCATCTCGTGTCCATCGCCTGAGGATGTACTTATCAGGCAATTGAAACACTTGGTTGATACGAAAAAAAGCTAACATATGTCTGCATGGAATGCCCTCGAACTCAAATTTCATACAACTACACGATATATAGTCCTTTTGTTTGTAATGTGTGAGCACCCTTGGTTTGGAGAAGGAAGAACTTTGAAAATTCATCACGTTGTAAACCGCTAACTCAACTCCAATAGATGCTTGTTGCACACAATAACCATGACTCTCATTTATCTCTCTTTGAAACTCCAAAAACTTCTTTTTCGTGTACACCTTAACCATTTGAGTTTCCATTGGCCACTTTGACATAATCTTGGGATGCTCATTCACATCAACATGGTCAGCAACTAACTCATTGTGTCTTTGGTGTCTGAGTGCCTTATTGAAACGAGTAATAAAATCCACAAATGAGTTCTTATTTGAGACGTACCTCTTGAAAAATGAATGTGAACTTTCAGCTCTTAGACTACTTGACATTCCAGCACAAAATACATGTTTAAAATATGCTGGCACCCACTTGTGTCGCAATTCATACATCAATGATAGCCAATCATTTTGCTCCAAGTTAGTACACTTGATAACCTCTTCCCAAGACTTCTCAAATTCATCAGGTGTTGCCGATTTTTCAATGACATTCTTTATACTTTGATAGTAGTCACAAAAATTCACAGGGTGTACTTTATGCGGCAATTTGTTCAATATGTGCCATAAACTATATCGGTGCACTGTTTGAGGAAAAGCTATCGCAATGGCTTCCATGATAGTAGGATTCTGGTTAGTAATAATCATGTTTGGTTCACCTTTAGGCATGGCTTCTATCAACTTATTAAGCAACCAAATAATAGACTCGGTTTTCTCGTCACTTAGAAAGCCTCCACCAAAAACAATTGTTTGATGATGATGATTAACTCCTACAAATAATGCAAAGATCATCTCATATTTGTTGGTGTTATAACTGATATCAAACGCTACTACATCACCAAATACACTATATGCCCTCCTTGAATCAAAATCCGCCCAAAAGCACTTACTAAATCTGCTATCTGAATCAGTCTCATAATCAAAGAAAAAAGATGAACTCTTCTTTTTTTCAGATTCGAAGAAATCAATCATTGTTTCAGTATCGATTTCCTTTTGATCATCCATTGCTTCCTTCTCAAAATTTCTAAAATCTCTTTTTGTGCAATCCACAAGGTCGGACTCTCCATGATCTTTCTCCAATCTATGGATTTGCTGACCAGTTGGCACATTGGATTCTGAATACTGTTTAGTCAAAGCTTTCTTAGTTGCCGAAACATTACGATGTGAGCGTAGCAAATGCACCTTCGAAGGGGTCGAAAGTGGGTGATTATGGCTTTCCATGAAGGTACTCACAACCCAATTATGTCCATCATGTTCTTTGACAATTGAAACTTTGACTTACAACCAGTTCTGACTTCGCCACGAGCTCTTTCCTTTTTCGGTGGATCATATTTAGCCTTTTTATTCCACCGGTCTTCATCTGTATGCCGTTCTTTAAAGCATACAATTTTTTTCCACACAACTTCGTTTGTACTCTTATTTTTCTTGCTATTACTTATTCTTGCGCTAAATCCGGCTTCTCGTGCATATTGGTTGTAGAACTAAAATGCCTCCTCTATTGATGCGAATTTCATCCCAATTTTTGGCTTTCGATCATCCGCAACTTGGGGAATGTAGAGCTGTTCATCGCCACTGTTTTCTTCCATTACTGGATAATACAACATTGCAAATATATTAACAAAACAATAAAGGCATAACAATTATGAAATATCATTAATTTTCCCCTTATTTTTTTCAACATGTTACAGACTAACAGAAGAAGCGATTAATTCTAACAAACAATTCAATTATCACAATAGGCATCAGGGACTATAATATCCTTCACTTTATCATGCATTTCTTTGTGACAGCCACAAGTGATAAATTCAAAGCATATATATACATATTTATTTATATATATGTGAACTCTAATTATTAAAAGATTCAGATATCTACATTCTACCATAACATCAAAGTTTACTGGATTTTTATACTGAACAATGCTTATACATGTTTTAAATCCATAAATGACAGAGGCATGATACGAACCTTTCCTTCTCACAAGCAAAAATCAGACCAAATTGGCGTCGAAAATCTTCTCACGTGCTTTTTTTCAGTTGCGTGAGATTTCAGGGCTTATAGTAGCTTTCTAGAACAAAAATTAGAAGCGAAACATAGATCTCGGACGGCAGACAAGAGCTGGCGGCGGCGGCGGCGTTGAAGGTGAGTGATGTCTAGGTATGGAGAGTACTAACGTGATGGAATATGGGCTGGGTCAAAATATTTTTAAAACATTGCAGTATATCTTAATGCACGCATCATTTTGTATTTTTTGTTAAATATAGAGAGACCGATATTTGAAATTATTAGTCGCAAAAAATAAGTTAAAAAAAATTAGTAAATATTTTAAGACGGAAGTTAATAACGTCGGTCTCAAATTAGCGACCAATATTTTTTGTATCTAATACGAGAGATTAGTTTTTTTTTTCCTCTATTTCAATTACAAATAAGCAATTTTTTTCTATCGATAATACATGGATTAAGATTATAAAGAAACCAAATCATTATATATATAGTTATTTATTTGAGACTAAAATGTTTGTTTTTTAAATCAAAATATTTAGAAATAACTTAGCTGGTTATCGTTTAATATGATAATTGTGTGATTAAAGCATACATTACAAATTAAAAACACTGCAAGATCAAATACGAATTCATTTGATTTCTCAATGCAAATACAAGCACCTTGACCTCGACAAGAATAAGATGAGTTTAGCATTAATCAAATTTATTTGTTTGTGTATTTCAAAAAAAGAAAAAATTTATTTGTTTGTACATCCACGTCAAATATTGATTTAAATATATGCTTTTAATTGCAATTTGCATGATCATAACATCTTTTCATTATATTAATTTCCTTTTTTTTCCACCGAGAAAAACCCGTGAAATTAATAATCTCATTTTAAGAGACAATTGATTTCATGATCGAAGAAACTAACACTTGGTACAATTATTATGTAGGTAGAAAATTAAATGAAAAATTTTCACGTTAATATCAAACTCAATCTATATCAAGTTAGACAATTTCAATATTTCTCAATTCAATCCACAAACAGTATTAATTATTTATTGCTAGATAATAAATAACTTTGAAATTACTTCAATAAGTAACCCAGATTCTCTGTTGTGCACAATCCGGATTCTCTCGTCTTCCTGGACCCTAAAAAATGAAAAGAGGTTCATATTTTATCCCAATAATCTTTTGACATAAATTATTATTTTTAGATTGGGAAAAATGTGGTCTGGTCTAGAACATGAGACATCTTTCTAAATTCGAAATCTTAGTGTCAATTATATATCAAACGAGTTACAAACCAATGAAAATTCAGTACCAAGTATCGAATGAACTACAAACCATCGGTAAAAAAATCAGTAATTTAAAGTGAATTAACATGTGTCGTACATTATTTATGTATTATTTTAAGAAATTGTAACTTTTGTTAATGCATTATTTTTGGAAAACAAGAAAAATAAATCTCCAAAATAACAACGATATACAAGATAACGAACGTAAATACTTTGGAAAAATACAGCAACACAAATTTCAAAGATGGATGTGTTGCCCACTTCTGATGTTTGCATTCACAATTTAAAAGGGTTGGTGGCGAAAATAGTACAATACATTAATATTGGACTTTCTTCAATTTCCAAGTCCTCTCAAACAACAAAATTTTGTTCAACATGAAATACAGATGACAATGTACACACACTGACAAGTATACATACAATACTCCACCATTCAATTGCGCTTCTCTAATCATAAGGGTTGCGGAAGTTCTTCAAAAGATCGGGGATATCGTATCCAAGCATCTCGTCCACAGATTGTATCATTTTCGGTTTCAACTTCTCAAACCTGTCTAGACTATAACCGCTCAAAACATCTCTGAACTGTTCGACGTTGGGGAAATCCCCGGGTGGAAGATGATGTTCCCTTTGGACCTGAAATTTCGACAGGACAATGAGCCAATATTCGTGCTCATGGAATTTAACATGCAGGGAGAGGAAAGAATATGAACCTTAGCAAATTCATCAGACAGATTATCAATGAGTCTCTGTTGTGTCTTGGCTTTGCCCATCATCGCAGGCATCTCTTTTCTTAGATGACTGATGATGTATGCGTGTATCTTAGCAGCCCTAGCGCGCTTTACAAATTCATTTATCTGCACAAAATTAAAAAAGCATCTACATATATATCTCTTGAACCATGTATCCATGCAGAATGCGAAAATGCCGGATTGAAAAATTTTTGACTTCAAAAGATGGTATTAGACTCACACGTCGATCACAAGCCTTCTTTGGTATGTCTTTTAAGTCGGCGAGAAGGTCCTCCTGTTCTTTTTCGAAAAGAACTTTGCCAATTGGACCAGCAGCAGCCTCGTTTATAGGCCTGTCATTAAATGAACTGGAAAGACAGAAAAACAATAAGCTATACTGAAAAATCAGGGGATTGTAAAAATAAAAACACCCACCACATAGCAAATCCAAGTTTAAAAATTTTAATTTTGGCACTCTATGCAGAACTTCGACCTCCGCCACAGTGCAAATGTTAGCCCCTTCTCTCCCAAATCATCCACAGGTAGAGTATTTTTCACCAGGTGTGAAAAAATGATTATTGGATCATAATCCATGAGCCAAATACATTTCAGGTATTATAAATCAGTACATTATCACAAAAGCACAGAACTTACCCGATATAAACGCGCATAACCTCAGGAGTATTCAGAACTTTCCCAAGGGACCACATCAAAGCTCCATATACCCGCATAAGCTGCAATTAGAGGGCGAGGAGAATCAAGTTGCAAATTCTTTATTACATCACTTGAAAGACGAATGAAAATTTGCCATCATAAAAAAATTATTCACAAATTCATACTTGTTGAGTATCAACTTGGTCAGCCTTGTTCAAAACCACACGAATTTTGTCATCATGACCTCTTAAAGATCCAATGACTCTTTTAAATTCATCACTTATATCAAGTTTGTGAGGATCAAACAAAAGAAGGATTAGATCGCACTTTGCAGCAAACCAAGATGTAACACCAGTAAAATCATAGCTTCTCTGAGTCCGTTGCTTTTCTCCTGATAAAACTCCTGGGGTATCCACAAATGTAATGTGCTCCAGAAGCTTTTACCATTTAAACAAATCATTAAACAAAAGGCGCATGCACTTTACTCTTTATTTGGAAATTTTTTGCAGTAAAGTTTGTAACTCACAGGATGAGGCATTTGTGAACACTCAAACTTTGACAAAAATGATGTTCCAAAATTTGTCAGGCCGCTGAACGGCATATCAGCTTGAACAGCAACCGTGTTACCCGGAATACT